>NW_028327187.1:10006188-10269790 GCF_987537825.1 Furipterus horrens
TTATCGGGAGTATTAAAAAGACATACATACTGTGTGTGAAAGTGATGTGTAAGTCCTTAAGTGCTGGGCAGATGCTAGATAATTATAACTCTCGAGCCCTGGTTAGTTCTCTGGGCTTCTGCCAGCACCTTTGGGAAGCTATTGCAGAGGGCAGTGGATGGGGCTGACCTCTCCTTTCCTCCATACAGACCTCTCTTCTTTAGCATGGTTGCCTCCCTAATTCAACTGTGAGTATGTCCAGACTGTACTTGACACATAGGAGCACTCAAACAGGTGTGGCTAGAATGGATGGATGGATGGATGGATGGATGGATGGATGGATGGATGGATGGATGAATGAACGAATGAGTGAATGAATGAACAAATGATGCAACCCCACTCTCCTTGAGACCTTCTTACCCACCAACCATACCACAGTTTCTCAAACAAGCTCTGCACTTCGCTCCTTCAGTGCCTCTGCTCACACCCTTTCTTCTACCAGGAACGCCTTCCCCACCCAGTGTCCTCTCGTCAAAACACGCATTCTGCTTCCTTCACGAGGCTTTCCCTGACAGTCCTCTTTCTGAAACTGCAGTGATCTCATTTTCCCACGAACCCCTGTTGCACACAGTGGGTACCCTTTAGGGGACTCCTTAACATCCTCTACCTTCTTAAGCAGTCATTTGCATCCTACTGTGTGACCTGAAGGGAGCCCTTATTCCCACTTTGGGCCTCAGTCTCCAATCTGAACAGATGTGCCCAATGGCCCTTCCAAGCCTGCCATACTGACTTGACTTCTTTGGGGTTCAGGGAGGACAAGACATGGAAGAGTCCCGAGTTGGGCCTTCGACTCTTGAGAGCATATGCCCAGCTCTCAGGCCTGAAAATCAGCTTCTCAGATATTACAAGCTAATTGACTTGCTTAATAAAGGGATAAATAAATATCTACTTAACATGATTACTGTCAGAGGCCTGAGCCACAGAACCTTTCCATCATTGGGGTTTTATTGCAGAAGAAACTAATTAGCTTTAATTAGACAACTCCCAGGTGTGTAAGGCAGAGGCCTGGGAGAGAGGAGAGGATAGGGGAGTGGAAGACAGGTGGGGAAGGAAAAAGAAAGGTCTCCACCCTCCCCTTCTCAGCTGCCATGGCCTGACTTGGGACACCCCAGGAGCCCCAAGCTCAGTGACACCTGAGACACCTCACCCATCTGGGCTGAAGGAAGGAAGCTTCTTGAGAACCTACTATGTGCAGGATACTGTACCAAGCATGTTCTCTGAATGATCTCGTTTGATTCTCATGATGACCTTCAGAAGCAGGAACTATTCATTGCAGCCATTTCACAGGTGGGGAAACTGAGATGCACAGAAGTTAAGCCCCTTGTCTGAGCTCGTACCACAGGGAAGCAGACATGCTGGGCCTGGATCTGCTTCCAAGGCCAGGGCTGCTGTCTTTGGCCTCTGCTGCCCCTCCTGGTGACAGGCTTAGAAGGTTCAGGCTACTCAAGGGGGACTTGGATATAGGCAGTGTCTTCCCTTTGTTGGGGTACAGCTGCGGGACTCTCAGCCAAGAGGTGCTCCAGATTGGGCCAACGGGGCATGGAGCTGGCACGGTGCCTGAGAAGGTGGTCATCTCTCCATTCAGGAACGCTTCTCCTTTGTTTCAGATCTGGGCTCCAGGCTGGGAATCCTGGATGATTCAGACCCCCAGCCCCACCCAGGGGAAGCTTGTGAACACTTGAATAACAAGTTGTTTAAGCATAAAAGTATATATGATGAGACACATATCTCTACCATCGTGTCATTCCTCTCATTAGAAATGTTTCCTAGGTTTAGAGGCCCTGAGTCAGCACATTCGTGTTTCTTTCCATGAGATTGTTAGGTCACAGGAAGGAGCATGAACTGTGGGGCCTGCGTCTGAACCTAGTAGGCTCTGCCATTTATTTGTTGTATGATCTTAGGCACGTCTCTCTGCCTCTGTCTGCCCTGACACCATTTTGGACTTACCATCACTACTCTTACCTGGACACGCACTTTCCTAACTGACTTCCCTGTTTCTCTGGAATTCTTCACACCATAACCACAACGAGCTGGTTGAACATCAGACAGCTCATGGGACAACCCAGCTCCAAGTCTTTCCAAGTCATCACCATGGCCTGCGAGGCTTGCATGATTGGATGCCTGTCCACCTCTCTGCCCTCATTTCAGGCCACATTCACTCACAGCCTGCACCAGATGAGCCTCCGTCATGTTGCTTGAAAAAACAGATTTCTACCACAGGATCTTTGTACTTGCTGCTCTACCACCACCTCCATGTTCCGACCCCAGCCACTTGCATCGCTGGCTCCTACCATTCTTTATTTTCAAAGATTTAATTTATTTATTTTTAGAGAGAGAGGAAGGGAGGGCGAAAGAGAGAGAGAGAAACATTAATCAGCTGCTTCTGGCTCGGCCTCAAATCAGAGACCTGGCCAACAACCCAGGCATGTGCCCGGATCAGGAATCTAATTGGCGACCTTTTGGTTTGTGATACGATGCTCAACCAACTGAGCTACACCAGTCAGGGCTTCTTCTCATTCTTAAATGTCACCTCCTCAGAGACATATTCTCTGGGTATCCTATGTTAAACTGTAGTATCCCCCTTTGTTCTCAATTTTGGTATTCTTTGTTTCCTTCCAAATGCTATAATTGGTCACTATTTTTATTACTTAAAAAATGAGTTTATTGTTTGTTTCCTCCCACTCAAATGCAAGTACCATTAGGGCAATAACGGTTTTCATCACCACTGTGCCTTAAACAGCATTTGGCACATAGTAGGTGCTCAGTACAGACCTGTTAGGTATATGGATGAGTGGATGGTTGAAACAATGAATAAATGAACACTTCTGAAAGCTGTTGTGAGGATTAAATTAGCTAATGCATGTTAAATGTCTGGCACAGAGCCCAGCAAAAGAGCACAGCTCGATAGCTAATAGTTGAATCTGCATGTGACTTGCTGGCTGGCACTCAGCTGTTCCCTGAGCTGCCGCACCATAGCCAGCTAGTCCTCTGTCCCACTACCATGCTCCCTGCAAGGCCCAGCTCCCTTCTGTCCTGGAAAGAAACCCATTCTCACCCGCAGGCAGTATTATGGCAGTGTTGAAAGCATATTGTTAACTATTCAGAAATTTTACAAGCAGGTTGTTAAACTATCAATAGCTTAAGAGAGGCCATGGCGGGACTATTTACACCACAAAAATTGGAAAACAGTACAAATCAGGGCAACCCCTGCCTCAAAAGCCAGTTTACCAGTACGCCGTCACTAGGCTTCACCCCTGTCCCCCCCAACCCTACCAAAGTCCTCTGTCCATGTTCTCTGCCTGCCAGGCTTCAAAGCCCCAATCAAACACTGGCTCCCCAAGAAAGCCATGCAGCCTCCCTGAGCTCACTGCTCAGTGACAGCCCCAGGGCCACAAGCTAGGGTACCTACGCCAGCATTTCTGTATATTGATTTCTGTTGTCTTTTACTCCAAGCAAGCATGAGAATCTTATCCCTGAGCAGCTTACTTTTCAAACTGTGAAAGCAGGGACATGGTTGAATTTTTTTTTTTTTCTTCTAGTCCCTCATGGTGCCCAGCAGAGGATTGGGGACTGGACAGGTGTTCAGCAGAGACTCGGAGCAGCCAGTGGGCGGAGTGGCAGGAGTCTAGGACAGGGAAACAGAAGCTCTGCATTTGGGCTCAGCTCAGCCACTGACGTGCAGTGTGACCTTGGGTCAGTCCCTTTCCATTTCCAGGCCTTGACTGACCCAGCTAGAATGATGTTGATTAATGTTGAAGCTTCGTCATTCAAACTCCAGGACTCAAAGGGCTTGTTCATTGACTGGTACGCAAATGACTGTTATTTTATGCAAAAATTCTTAGGTCCTTTCAAAGAAACAATTCCTGCCACCCCCCTTCCACCCTATCCACATAATAGAAGACTTGGAAGGACCTTGAGGGAAGAAGGAACCCCAGATCTCTATTCTGCAGATAATTAGAACTAGGGTTTACAGAGCACTTATTATGTTCCAGATACTACTGCAAATATTTCACGTGGATTAAAAAATTTAACAATGCTGCCCTGGATGGTGTGGCTCAGTGGGTTGAGCACCTGACCAAAAGGTCACCAGTTCAATTCCAAGTCAGGGCACATGCTTGGGTTGTGGGCCAGGTCCGCAGTTGGGGGTGTGCAAGATATTTTTAGAGAGGTGGGAAGGGAGGGAGAAAGAGAGAGAGAGGAACATCAATGTGTGAGAGAAACATTGATTGGTTGCCTCTTACACACACCGCAGCCGGGGACCAGGCCTACTATGGCAATTTCTCAGCCTTCCCTTGTATTCAGTGACCTTCAGTTTTGAGGCATGCTGGTCAGGTATCTGTAAAATGTTCCTCAACCGGGATTTGTCTGCTGTTTTTCTCATGGTTAGAGCGGGGTTAGGGACTCAGGGGAGGAAACCCACAGAGCTGAAATGCCCTTCTCATCACATCATAGCAAGGTTGCATGCTCTCTGCAGGGCTTATTCCTGCTAATGTTGACCGTGATCGCTTGGCTGAGGTGCATCTGTCAGGTCTCCCCACTGGAAAGCTACTCTGTTGTCACCCCCTTCCCTACTGTCCTCTGTGGAAGGAAGTCACTCTGCACAGCACACACTTAAAGAGCTCTGAGTGGAGAGATGTGCACCACCTCCTTGTGGGAGGATGAGCTACATAAATTATTTGCAATGCTCCATGAGAGATTTGGCTCTTCTCCCCATTCATTCATTCCATCATTTATATCACTACAGGCTTGTGGATATTTGTTTTATGCTTTGGGTTATAATCCAATACTACATTATTTATTCCATTGGCCGAATTCTTACAGCCTGGGCCTTTGCGAGCTCCTTTTGTTGGGTCCCCTGTGCCTTTGACATTCCTCCATCTACGTGTTTTGGGTTTTTTTTAGCACTCCCTTCCTCTCTGGCACTACAGGATGCTCCAGGCTCATCTTGTATATTTCCTGCTCCAGCCCTGGAAATCAATCACGTCTGCCAGGAATACTGATTCCTTTTATTAGAGAACAGTATTAGAAACCAAGGTCTGGGCTCTGGGTGTGTTCCTTGCTATTGCCTTCCCAAGTACCAGAATAAGTTGTGTATATACTAATTAGTGTCTCTATATATATCTGTAAATGTTTCTCTGTGTAACTGTTTGTATCTATATTAAGCTAAACAGGACTTTACACTGATGTCTCCCATGGTGATCCATTACCACATGGGTGATTCAATGTCCCCCCGCCTTGCTTATCTGCATACTCACACTCCAGCAGTGAGCAACCTGGCTCCCACCACCCGCCATCCGTCTTCATGCTCTGTTCATAGCCTTTCCTCCCTCACTGCTGCCAGGTTCCCAAGGCCTACCTGGCAGCTGCCATGGGGAGGAGCTGTGTTCATCTTTCCTGGGCTCTTGGTAGGCTTAGCCGGTGGCTGCGATTTTGCAGCCTGGGAAACTCTCGACCTCGGACCCTCCCCTGGTTTGTTTCTGCAGGCTGCCCTCGCGGTAGCTTCCCTTAGTCCTATAGGGGACGCACGAGAGTCTGCCTATCTGGTGTGGCTGAGCCTTTACAGCTGCAGGAACTCATTGCTGGTGGGGCAGCTGCCCCGCTTCTACTGCACGTCTCACTGACCCCCTCCTGCCCAGTCCTGGTACAATACTTTTTTCTCAGGGTCATAGGAGACGTTACAGTGCCAGAATGGTGCTGACATGCCAATTATAGGTGACTTGAATTGTTTAGAAGTCAGGGGCCACACAGAGTATATCTATATCAATAGATAGATGACAGATGATAGATAGATAATTTTTTTCTTTAAGGCTTACACACTTTAGAGGCAGTCCTTCCTTACTTCCTTATAGCTTATGGAGTTAAAAGCACAGAATGGCCAAGCTACAAGGGATTTTTGAAGCCATGTAGCCCAAAGCACTCCTGATGTGTATCCGTCTCCCACCCCCTTACCCAGGAACCTGTTCTGGGCATGCTATCAGCCTAGAGCTACTGGGGATGGAGAGAGGAATAAGTCCTGGTCCCTGCCTTCCTGGGTCTCCTAGTCTAATAAGGGACACAGGCAACAAAAACTGTCATTTTGAGTAACATAATGAAAAGAAAAGCAGTAACAGCAATAACAGCTGCCACTTACCGAGCTCTTACTATGTGCCAGGCATTGCACTGTGTGCTTTGCAGGCATCATCTTATCACACACTTTCAATGAGCTCATGAAGCAGGTGCTGCTGGTATTCCTGTTTTATACAGGAGGCCACTGAGGCTCAGAGATGGAAAATGGCACATGTGTGAGAGCCAAGAATGTCCTTCAGCTCTGTCCAGCTCCACAGCCTGAGTTCTTTCACACTCTTGGGCCTCAAGCCTGAAGAATAGAGGCCAAGTGGGGTAAGGCAACTTGCCCAGAAAGAAAGGACTTGAATCCAGTGCCCTCTGCCCTCAGCCCTGCATGGGAGCCGTAGCGCTTTGCCAGGAAGACAGTGGCATGCGTCCACAAGCCTGGCTGTCTTCTCCTACCATGGTCTCATCTCCTGGCATGGCCCCAGCCCCAGCCTGAGCCGGGCAGACCATGTGGCTAGCATACCTCCCCTTCAGCTCTGCCAGGCCTGCAGCTGGCCCACCCCTCTCGTGCCTCCTCTAGTGCCCAGCCCCCTCTCCTCGGCCAACAAGGCAGCCCTCCTTCCATTCAGCATTCCTGCCAGCTGGTGTGTGAGCCCCCCCGTGTGAGGGGGCTGGGTTGCCATGGCAGCCGTGCAGGGCCGGTGTAGCGGGGGCCACCCTGGTGCAGGGCTCCTGACCTCCCTAGGAAGGGAGGCTGTGGCCCCGGGCTTGGTAAGTGCTTCATCAGGTCACCACAGAAGGCCTGCCCCCACCGCATCCTGGCCTTCTGCCCGCACCGGGTGTGCTTTAAGAGCTCTCACCACACAGAGAAAGGGATGAGCTAGGGAGGAAAAATGCCCAGGCCCTTCAGAGCTCAAGCCCAATATAGCAGAACTAATTTGAAATGTCACTTAGGGCAGTTTCGCTCCCAGCCAGTGAAAAGCTGGTTTATTTACATAGTCGGCTATGGCAGGAGGCCAAGAACCCTGCCATGCCAGGGTGTAAGGGATGGGCGGCTGGGGGGCCCTGGCTGCGGCCCCTTGGCCTGGACACCTGTGTGGGCACAAGAGCAACATCCAATAGACCCAGACGGTGCTCTTTGCTCCCGGGGCCCCAGGATCAGGGCAGGAACTGCTAGTGACTTGGCAGCAGTTGTGTGCCAGGTACTCTGCTGCATGCCTGACACGGTTTTCTCCCGGAACCTTTGCCAAGCTCTCAGAGGAGGAGTGATTATCCACATGTCACAAGTCAGGAAACTGAGGCTGGGGACGATGTCTGGCTTTCTGGGGCTTAGACAGCCAGTAAGTGGCAGTGAGGAGTCAAGTCCAGGTCAGTCTGTTTCCTGAGTCCATAGTTTATATCTTGAGTCCTTGGCTTCCACCAGCCTAGCCATTCCCAGGATGTGGCCTGTGTCAGACACTGGGCCTGTCAGTTGATTGCCAATGGTTTTTTCAAGCAGAGTTCCTAAGGACTCTGCTCACTGGATTGCCCAGTGAAGACACTGGTCTGGGGGCTGACAGGCGTAGGTGTGGGGTAGGTCAGAGTAGGCTCTTCCCGGTGCCCCACTGTGGGCTTCAGTTGAGAGAACACCCAGGTCCGTGGCTGAGAGGGGAACACAGAGAGCTGACAGACTTCTCTGCTGGGTACCAAATATGTCCTGAGGATCTATTATGTGCCCGGAACTGTGCTGGGTGTCGCAAGTACATCAATGAGAAAGACATAGTCCCTCTCCTCACGGAGATCCCAGGCACTGTCTGCCATAATGACACACCAAGGGCTAACATTGACTGGTCTGTGCCAGGCACTTCTCGAAGCAGCTCATATGGCTTAATTGATATAATCCCGTTAGCAACACTGTGAGATAGGTATTACTTAGTATCCCTACTCAGAGAAGGAAAACCCTGACTCCAAAAAACCTCCGCTGCCTTGCGGCATACCTCTTCAGGGGAAAGGCTAAGGGAGTAAACCCCGACAGAAAATCCGGAGCCGGAGTCCCTAAGGCGGTTTGACGTTGTAGTCAACACCGGCAACTCCTGCGGCGCACCTGAACCCAAGCTGTATCGACTCCGTCTTTCCCTTGGACCCTTCAGCTGCGAAGAGAGGGGGGGTCTGCTGCATGGGCAACAGCAGACCCTCCATATTACCCTGCCCAGGCTCTGTAGCTTCAGCGTCATCACAAGATGTCGATTCAACACGGGAGGAGACAGATACCATGTCACTCCTGAGTCGGACTGCACAGCCATTGTCGGCGGTGCAGATAGACTCTTAAGAAGCTACACCATCGTCTCTCGAGACGGACGGCTGCCGACGACGACGAGTATCCCTACTCAGAGAAGGAAAACTCTGATTCCAAAAAACCTCCGCTGCCTTGCGGCATACCTCTTCAGGGGAAAGGCTAAGGGAGTAAACCCCAACAGAAAATCCGGAGCCGGAGTCCCTAAGGCGGTTTGACGTTGTAGTCAACACCGGCAACTCCTGCGGCGCACCTGAAGCCAAGCTGTATTGACTCCGTCTTTCCCTTGGATCCTTCAGCTGCGAAGAGAGGGGGGGTCTACTGCATGGGCAACAGCAGACCCTCCATATCACCCCGCCCAGGCTCTGTAGCTTCAGCTTCACTGGAGAGGACACTCCAGCGTCATCGCAAGATGTCGATTCAACACGGGAGGAGACAGATACCGTGTCACTCCCGAGTCGGACTGCACAGCCATTCTCGGCGGTGCAGATAGACTCTTAAGAAGCTACACCATCGTCTCTCGAGACGGACGGCTGCCGACGAGTATCCCTACTTGACGGAGGAGGAAACAGAGCCTTGGAGAGAGAAAGTATCTTGTCCAGGGTCACACAGCTAGCAATCGACAAAGGTGGGATTTGAAGCCAGGCAGATTGCCTGCAGAACCGTAGTCCCAATCCAGCGCTTGCTAGACAGCGGAGGGTTCAACACTGCAGTGCGCAGAGCTGGGATTAGAGAGAGAGCAGGCTTGCCAAGGGCACCTCAGCGGGCCAGCACGGGATGACTTTGTCTGCTGGAGACCCTTGCTAGAGCACTTCTTCAGAGTGTTGGCTCCCGGGGAAGGAGGTCAGGGGCGGCCCAAGCTACCCTCAGAGAAGTCTCACCGCTCTACGTGACTTGGTCTCTCTTAGCCTCAGGTTTCCTGTTTTGGCGGTCGGTTGGAGCCTGGAGGCTCAGCCAGCCAGGGGTTAAGGCTCTGAGGGGCCCACTGGAGAAGGGCTTGCTCTCCGTGCCAGGGCCCCTGGGAGAGGATGTGGCTGGGATCAGCTGGGAATCATTAAGGATGCTGGCAGGGCAGACTGAGGTAGGGAGGGGGTGGAGAAGGCTCCGAACCCAAGGCCAGGGTGTGGCAGGCGGCCAGCCAGCAGGCTCTGGGCTGCAGTCATACCGGGTCAGGCGGGGGGAAGGGGATGGAACCTGCTCAGCCCCAAGTGGAGACCCTGCTTTCTATGTGGTCCCCCCTAAGGCTCAAGATGGAGGGAGCAAACATCTGGACAGAAGCTCAGAGTGGAAATGGAAACTTGGGCTGGTGGGTGGAGGGATTTTCCCAAAGCAGCCCAGAGGGGAAGAGAAACCTCAGTAGTGGTAAGGCCTAGGGTGCCCTCTCCTCCTGCCCCCGGCTCTCCCAGAAGGCCTACCTTCCATGCATTCCCTCGGCAGAAAGGAGCACACAGGACCCGCCTTTGCAAGTGCCACAAGCTCCAGAGAGTTTAATACAGTAAGTGCTTCTTGACCTAGAAACCCAAGGAGGAGTGGGCGGGGCAGCAGCTGCCGTGTGGGTACCAGGCCCAGCCGAGGCTCCTCAGGCAGTTGGCTCAGAAGTGGCGCTGAGGCTGCCTTGGGGAAAGAGGGCAGCACTAGATGGCCTGTTGGTGGCAAACCTGCTGACTTCAGGGGCCTGATTTGGGGAGGAGGGGGGAGCTTAGCTCCTGCCTGAGCCCAGCCAGTGCTGCAGTGACTTTCACCAAGCAGGGGGACTGTGACTGTCAACAGAGGCCACTGGGCCTGGTCCTTGGGTTCCTCTTACCTCCTTGTCTGGTTCAGGATCCCAAGGGCCCATGAGCACCCATGGAACTAGCACCCTTCACTCTGTGCAGCAGGCCTAACAGCACCTCAGCTGGCCTCTAACAAGCAGGTGGGTAGCAGGAGGAGGAAGGGGCCTTGGTCATCCAGAGCCCCAGTGCATCAGGAGCAAGGTGGAAGAATGTGGCTGGAGTGACCTTCAAGGTTCCCAGAAATGTCATCTAGTTGTCTCCAAGTCTGTGGATGAAATCTCCAGTTCCCTGCCTCACTTTTCTCCTTCTCTCTTTATAGTCCTTCAGTGACCCTCCATTGTCCCCAAGGTCCCTTGCCTGCCATTCTCTCCTGCCACATCCTTGCACACCAAGTCTTCCAACTTGGCATGGGAGATGAGCAACACTGAAGTGTGTCTTCCCATCCCCTGCCTGTACCCTGTTACCTCCAGAGTAGGCAGCCAGGAGCCAGGGGGTCTCTGTGAGCCCTGTGTGGGCAAGGCCAATACTTCCTGACCAGGCTTCTCTGCCTTAGCAGAAGAGATGCCAACTTGGGCTACTAGAGAGGAGAAAAAGATCAGGGAAGGAGGGGGACTAGTGAGACAAGAGGGAACTGCTTAGCTATACCTCAGTTCCCAGCAGCCTTAGCAACAAGGGCTCTCGGGCTTACTGAGGCACATGCTGAAAGGCACATGGACACAGGGCACGGCGCTGTCAAGCACACCCCAGCAGGCAGCGGGCAGATAGGCTCAGTGCTCAGCACTCAGCTTCGTATAAACTCTTCTCCCTGGACTTCCCATGGAAGGACTAGCACTAGCCCAGGTGCCAAGTTCCAGGTAAGTGCTGGATCCTGGAGGTGATTGCCAGAAGCTTCCGCTTTTCCACATCTCTGGGTCTAGTGCTCAGAATCCCCAGCAGCTCCCCATCTGGGAATCAGGCTGGGTTCCTCACTCGCCCTTCCTCACCCTCACATGCCATTAATCACTAAATCGCCAAGCCCCGCCCATTTCAACTCCTAAACCTCTCTCTTATCTTTCCTGTTGTGTGCCTTTCGCTACTACCATGCCAATCATCAAACCAACAATGCCACCTATCCTTCGCTAAAAGCTTAGATACGCCCGAATCCGGGCTCAAAATGTACTATGGTTGCCTCCCTTCATCCTCCCACCACCAATCCTCTGAAAGATACACTATTGTTATTGGCTCCGTTTTACAGATGGAAAACTGAAGCCCAGAGTAGCGAAGCCCCTTGCCCAAGGGCATACTCCTAGTAAAGGGCATAACTGGGATTCCTACTCAGGAAGTCTGTTTCCAGGATTCCTTGCACAGACTCACCATGCTCTGCTGCCCTCTCCTGCCTTCTGTCCCAACAGCTTCACCTCTCTGCCACCGCTGTCAGGGTGCTTTCTCCAAAGCCCAGCTTCAACCACGTCTGTCTGATTCCTGTTCCAGGGCCCTATTCTGGCTTCTTTGATGCATCCACCTATCTTTCCTCATCACCATCATCCTAGCCCAGGCTGCTGGCACCTCTTGCTGCACCCACCCCACACCAACTTCTCCATTCAACTATCAGCTTCTTGAGAGCAGAGGCCAGTCCATCTTGGTCACCAGCAAAGTGCCCAGGATACAGATGCCCTGCATAAATATTCACTGAATCAATGGATGGAAGAGCAGACTCTCCGTCTCCTGTCTCACCCTTGCCAATGCTGTCACTATGCTACCACCAGAGGGATCTTTCCAAGCGCAGCCCGAGCCTGTCACTCCTCTGCTCCAAACCCATCACTGACAAATTTGACCTGCAGACTCTGCATCTAGGAAGTTATCATGCAGCTACATGCACACACAAACAATGACATGCACAGATTATTTACCGCAGCCTTGTTTGTAATCACAAATGATCAGAAGTAACCTAAGTGTCCATCAGTGGGAGCCTGGTTAACTCTTGGACAATAAAGTGCTGTGTGCCAGGAAAACAAATGAGGAAGCACAGGACAGCCTCCAAGCTGTAATATCTGGTGAAAATGCAAAGTGAAGAACAGAGGCCCTGACACCATTTATAAAAGATAAAGGAGGGTAAGAAAATTAAATGTCTTTGCTGTCTCTTAACCTATTTGCCTCTTCTGTTTTTAAATTTCTGGACTATGAGAACCTATCATCCGTGGAAAAAAATATAAACTTTAGTATTTAAAACACACCAATGCGAACCACAATTTTTATTAGAGCAAACAAACAGAACAGCGTGCCATCAATTGCACACTCAGCTGTGCGCACGCTGCTTTCTCAGCCTACCTTGCACTTCCCCTGCCCTCTAGCTTCTCTGATATCTGCACCTGCACTTTCCACCCCAGTGGTTATAAGCAGCATGTGGGTACAGAGCGCTTGCAGTGACTAGTCCAAACTGGTGTCTGCCTTAAGTATAGAATACACACCAGAACTGGAAGACTCAACATGAAAAAAAGAAAAGAACATAAAATAGCGCCACAATTTGTATGCATTGATTACACATTGATTTGATAATGTTTTAGAGCTATTGGGTGAAAGAAACAATATTATTAAAATTCACCAGTTTCACGTACTTTTTGAACATGGCTACTAGAAAACTCAAAATGACATATAAGGCTCACATTAGTGGCTTGCATGAATACCAGCAACACTGGTAAGTGTTGCTGGTAAGTTGCTTAAAAATAGTTATTATTTTTAATAAAATGAGAAACTATTCTATTGTTTTAAAAACCTACTTGTGTTGGTGGTTTACTTAGTGAAACTGATCCAAATGTTTGGCTGCCATTGCACTGCCATTTACTAATTCGAGGCATGGCACTTGGAGGACATTTAAGAGATGTTTATTGTTGGGTGAGTATACCCAAGCAGGGTATTGGTAGTATCTACTTAGAAGGTTACACTGCCAGTTTTCTATTTTAGCCTGTAAATGCTGCCCTCAAGACTGTAAAGGAGGAAAGAGGAAGGACATCTCTAAAATCAGAGAAGGAAAACTCTGACTCCAAAAAACCTCCGCTGCCTTGTGGCATACCTCTTCAGGGGAAAGGCTAAGGGAGTAAACCCCGACAGAAAATCCGGAGCCGGAGTCCCTAAGGCGGTTTGACATTGTAGTCAACACCGGCAACTCCTGCGGCGCACCTGAAGCCAAGCTGTATTGACTTTGTCTTTCCCTTGGACCCTTCAGCTGCGAAGAGAGGGGGGGTCTGCTGCATGGGCAACAGCAGACCCTCCATATCACCCTGCCCAGGCTCTGTAGCTTCAGTTTCACTTGAGAGGACACTCCAGCGTCATCGCAAGATGTCGACTCAACACGGGAGGAGACAGATACCGGTTATAAGCTCATCCGATTGGCGAAGGAAACGAGCGCCAGGGGTCTCCTCTGACGGTGGGAGAGGTCATCGCACCTCACTGGACAGCTACCGTCTCGCCATGGCTCGCCTGCCCCATTGGGTGCGTGGGGATCAGAGAGGCGCCTCTCGAAAAGTGGGCCACAAAACACCCGCACCAGTTAATTCCAAGCAAACAACAAGAAAGAAGCCTCCGGCTCTTCGCCTCGCTAGCTGGAACATCAGGACCATGTGCCCCGGACTTACTGCAGACCTTCCGTGGATCAAGGGTGCCAGGAAAACCGCTGTCATCGATAGGGAACTGGCACGACTAAACATCGACATTGCGGCTCTACAGGAGACCCGGTTGGCCGACAACGGAACTATCAGAGAAACCAACTACACCTTCTACTGGCAAGGGAAGTCTCCGGACCAACCAAGACAGCACGGTGTTGGGTTCGCTGTGAAGAACACGCTTGTTAACTCCATAGAGCCACCCACAGGAGGCACAGAGAGATTACTTACCCTCCGATTGTCAACAACTTTCGGCCCAGTCAGCATTCTTAGCGCGTATGCCCCAACCCTCTGCGCCACCACCGAAGAGAAAGAACAGTTCTACCATGCACTGGATGAAGCGTTATCCAAGATTCCCAGAAGTAACGCTCTCTATCTCCTTGGAGACTTCAACGCAAGAGTAGGAGCCGACCACATGGCCTGGCCCACCTGCCTTGGAAACTTTGGGAGAGGAAAGATCAATGAGAATGGTCAGCGACTGCTTGAGCTTTTGTGTCACCACGGCCTGTGCGTGACAAACACATTCTTCAAGTGCAAAGAGATCCACCAGGTGTCATGGAGGCACCCCCGCTCCCGTCATTGGCACCAGCTTGACCTCGTCATCACCAGAAGAACGGATATTGGCAGCACCCTCCTCACCCGCAGCTACCACAGTGCAGACTGCGACACGGACCATGCCCTCGTGGTAAGCAAGGTGCGCATAATGCCGAAGAGGTTGCACCACTCCAAGATGAAGGGTCGCCCACACATCAACACCAGTTGTGCCAGCAACCCAGTTAAGACCCAGCAATTCATCAACAAGATGGAAGATGCACTCGGCGAGGGAGTGGCGGCAGATGACATTATCGAATCCAATTGGCCACGTCTCCGCGACGCCATATACAACTCCGCCATTATTGCTTACGGGAAGAAAGAGCGGAAGAATGCTGACTGGTACGAGGCTCACTGGGAAGAAATGGAACCCGTGATCGAGGCTAAGAGGAAGGCCCTACTGGCTTACAAGGTCACGCCCACTCCCAGTACACTTCAAGCTCTACGGGCTGCCAGGAACAAAGTCCAGAAGACCGTCCGCCACTGTGCCAACACCTATTGGCTAAACCTGTGCAGAAGCATTCAGGAAGCCGCCGATATAGGCAACGCACGAGGAATGTATGAGGGTATCAAGAAGGCAACAGGCCCAATCCCCTCCAAGATCACCCCCCTTAAGTCCAAGACAGGTGAGGTCATCACTGACCAGGAACAGCAAATGCGGCGGTGGACCGAGCACTACCTCGAGCTGTACGCAACGAAGAACACCGTAACAGACACTGCTCTTAAAGCCATCCCAGACCTACCAGTCATGGAGGAGCTAGACACCCCACCTACTGCGGCAGAGCTCGGCAAAGCCATCGACCGCCTTGCTTGCGGGAAAGCACCAGGAAGCGACGGAATCCCTCCAGAAATCCTAAAGAGCGGGAAACCAGTCCTGCTACAGCCGCTCCACCATCTACTCTGTCTCTGCTGGAAGGAGGGTTACATCCCCCAGGATATGAGAGACGCCAACATTATCACCATGTACAAGAACAAAGGAGACCGCAGTGACTGCAACAACTACCGGGGCATCTCTCTCCTCAGCGTCGTCGGCAAAGTATTCGCCCGGGTCGCTCTTGCCCGCCTGCAGACCCTTGCTTCCCGCGTCTACCCAGAGTCCCAGTGTGGCTTCAGAGCTGGCCGATCAACAGTGGACATGATCTTCTCCCTACGCCAGCTGCAGGAGAAGTGTCACGAGCAGCATAAATCACTCTACCTCGCCTTTATTGACCTCACGAAGGCGTTTGATCTGGTCAGTCGAAGCGGACTCTTCAGCTTGCTACGGAAGATTGGCTGTCCACCACATCTGCTTGCTGTGGTCATGTCCTTTCACGACAACATGCACAGCACGGTGTCCTACAACGGCGCAACCTCTGAGGCCTTCCCAGTCAGCAGCGGAGTAAAGCAGGGCTGCGTCCTCGCGCCTACGCTGTTCGGAATCTTCTTCTCCATGCTCCTCCAATACGCCTTTAAGGACTGCAGCGAGGGTGTCTTCATTCACACCAGATCCGATGGCAAGCTCTACAACCTGGCCCGTCTACGAGCCAAGACCAAAGTCAAAGAGGTGCTCATCCGTGAGATGCTCTTCGCCGACGACGCAGCTTTGACATCACACTCCGAAGAGGGACTCCAGCAGCTAATCACTTGCCTTTCCCACACATGCAAGGAGTTCGGACTAGCCATCAGCCTGACGAAGACGAACGTTATGGCTCAAGGCACGGGGACTCCCCCATGCATCACCATCGACGGATACACCCTGGAGGTTGTCAACGACTTCACTTACCTCGGGTCCACCATCTTGAGCTCTCTGTCAGTCGACTTGGAGGTCAATCGGAGAATCGCCAGGGCAGCCACAGTTATGGCCAGACTGAACCGGCGAGCGTGGAACAATTCCAGCCTCACTGAGAAAACCAGACTGCGCATCTACCAAGCCTGCGTACTCAGCACTCTCCTCTATGGCAGCGAGACGTGGACCACCTACGCAAGGCACGAAAGGAAACTCAACAGCTTCCACATGAGGTGCCTGCGACGCGTCCTGCATGTCGCCTGGCAGGATAAGGTCCCCAACACCGAGGTGCTGAAGCGAGCCAATATGAGCAGTTTGCATGCAGTTCTTAGCGAGAGACGCCTCAGGTGGCTCGGCCATGTCAAAAGAATGGATGCAGGCCGTATCCCCAAAGACCTCCTCTACGGCGAGCTAGCAGAAGGCAAGAGGATGACAGGGCGCCCAAAACTGCGGTTCAAAGACATCTGCAAAAAGGACATGACACAATGCTCCATCAATCTCAACACATGGGAAGTTCAAGCAGACGACCGCCTAGCCTGGAGGCTCGCGGTCAGGCAAGGTACGTCACGTGCAGAGGCTGCGCGCAACGAGGAGGCGGCCCAGAAAAGATCGAGGCGGAAGCAGCGTCAACAGCAGCAACAACGGCCATCTGCCTTCACCTGTACCAAGTGCGGCAGGGATTGTCACTCCCGAATCGGACTGCACAGCCATTCTCGGCGGTGCAGATAGACTCTCAAGAAGCTACGCCATCGTCTCTCGAAACGGACGGCTGCCGACGACGGAGTGGCTTGCATGATATTTCTGTCGGATAACGCTGGTCTAAATTCTTCCGGTGTACTTTGAAGGCTACCTTCTCTGTGAAGCTTTCCTTGAGTCCCATCTTGGAACCCTATTTGCTGCCACCTGCCTCATAGCACTGAGCAAGGACAAACTTGGTGACATTTAACTGTATGTCAGCACCTGAAGGGAAAGGCCCAGTTGCCTTCTTCTCTGTATTCTTCAGTGTCCTTCAGAGAGCTGAAAATCTAACTCTGCCCTGTGAATACAGTAGAACCCATTGACTTGTATATTTCAAATTGATGAGTTATAAGATGTGTGAATTATATCTCAATAAAGCTGCTATAGCAACTTACAGGCTGGGCAGCCAAGAGCAAATGGCTTCACCTCTCTGTGCTTTTATCTTTTGCATCTGTCAAAGGGAGGTGATGATAATAATACCTATGTCATAGAGTTGCTGAAAGAACTAAGTGAGCAAATGAATGCAAAACATTTCATGTTTTGCTCATAATAAGTGCTCATTAAACTCTAGCCGCTATTATTTCCCGTGGGCCAAACACTGTGTTAGTTGTGTTACATACAATATTTGATTCAGCTCTCACGCTGAGCATTTAATTCCTGTATTACCACCCACATATGAAGGATGCAGAAATTTAGTCCACAGAGGCCCCATATTGATATAGGTGTCTATTGGCGGAGCCGGGATCAGATCCTTCAGTTCCTGACCCTCCCCCCTTTCACATGCTCCTCTCCTCTCAGAACTTTTGGCCACCGGTGGGGCAGACATCTCAGGCTAGCCTCCCCACCCCGACTGCCAGTGAGGTCTGAGGTGGCATGTCAGGCCCCCTCTAAGAGACAGGTCTTTGTACCTGCAACCAGCCTGGCAGGGGGCCTTGAGACAGCCCTTAGGAATGGAGGTTGGATCCAGGGCACAGTCAATCCCAGAGCAGGGGCAGTGGCCACTGAGCCAGGCTGGCTAAGAGGACTTGTGTTCTTGAAGCCAATTCTCACTTTGGACAGGTGAGGAGTCACGTCTTGAGCATCTGTAGGGCCCCGGGGCCTGCTCTGGGTGACTCTCCATTCCTTGTCTTATTGAATCGTCACGGTGAAGCCGCCATTACTACCTCTATAAATGAGGCTCAGAAAAGCAATTCACCCCCGGAAGATCCAGGAATCAAACCCAAGCCCCATTCACTCACCAACTCATTCATTAATATGTCCTTATTATTCATTCATCGAGTATTAGGTGCTGGGGATACAAATATGAATTAATTTCTGTTAAGGGCAAAATGCTGAGAGGGAACTGAGGACAGACAAATGCAATGACAGCTGGGTGGGGGCTGTGTGAAGTGTGTGGTCAGGGGATGCTGGCAGGCACTGACTGTCTCTCAGGCGAAGCGTCTCATGACGAACAAATGCAATTTCACTGGCACGGAGGAGGGGAAAGAGAAGACATTTTAGGGGAGGACTGGTTCGCGAATGTTAGGGAGGCCTGGCAGGATCTGAGTGTTTGGTGGATGGTAAGAGACCGCGTGTGGCGGGAAACGTGGACTATGTGGGGGACAGTGTGGGTAGTGAACCTGTAACCTGTGCCTTAAAGGTCTGGTGCACCTGCACATGGGGTCTGGAGTGCATCTGTGGCCTAGGGAGCTGCTGAGGGTTTTCTGCACGGTCCGTATGGTTTGGTAGAAAGAGCACTGTGACAGCAGGGTTGAAGGCGGGTCTGAGAGGCTGGCCTGGCCCAGACAGAAGAGCTCTGGAATAGGGAAGAGATGATAGCTAAACTGTAGCTGTGGCCCTGGGGACAGAGAAGAGGAGACAAATCTCCCAAGACTTGTAAGTGGTAAATTGGAAAGGAGGGATTCCATGCAAGGGATGAGTGGGGGTCAAGGACAATTCCCAGGCTCTGGTTTAGACACCTGGGTGGAGGAAGTTGCCAGGCCTTGAGGCAGGAGCAGGGAGGAGGAGCAAACATGGGGCAGGTTGAGAGCTATAGGTCATCCATTTCTAGCATTTGGAGCCCAGCAGTGAGGTCTGGGCTGGAGAGAGAAAGAGAGAGAGAGGGAGAGAGAGGGGGAAGGGGAGAGAGGAGAGGGAGACAGAGAGAGAGAGAGAAAGAGAGAGAGAGACTTCAGCTGGTGATTCTTGGTCTAATGCTCCTCTTCCTATTCTGCCCAGCTGACCTCAAATATCTTCTGCTAATGTCAGGTCCCAGTGATGCAGGCCATCCTTAGCAACAGAGAAGCCCCTACTGGATTTGGGGTCTAAGTGCAGTCTAGTCAGCAGGCAAGAGGTTTCTGCGGAGTTCATACAAATGCACAAGGCTCAGCGTGGACAGTGAACTGGACAGAAAGCTAAGAGGTCACCTTATCAAGCCCAGGTCCAAGCAGAATTCCCTCTTAAACCCAGATTTCTATGAGGGTCCTCCCCCTCCCCCATCATCCTCAGTCAGGGAAAGAGCTGGAAGAACTCTGGGTAGTAAGCAGAGAAGACCAACCAGAGTGTGATTTGCATGTGATTTGCATAAAACAATCTGTTCTCTGGTAATTTTCAAGTGAAAATGTTATCATCACTCCCTTGAGGGTCATTGCGTGATTTTTCTTCCCTTTGTTCTTCAGTACACACAGACTGGCGCAGGTCTGCCCCGTAGGAGGCCCACTGGAGAGGAGGGCCCGCAGTGCCCAGCGGTGCTCAGGCCCGCGGCTCCCTCCCAGGGGCACTGTGCAGACCCACACCGCCATTGACCCAGTGCCTGTGCGGACCCTTCAGAACCCCCAAACCTATGCTGCCACCTGCTTCTCCTAACCCTGGTGGCTGCCCTGCTCTGGGGCTTCCCCTGGGGCCCAGCTGCTCAGGAGGGCCCAGGCAGCTCTAGGCACAGGTCTCGCTCAGGGGACGTTTTCTAATAGGCAGATAATTGCCTCTGTTAATTGCAATTTGATCTTCGCAATTTTTCTCTAACAGCCTGGAGGCCTCAGGCCCAGATATGGAGAGAAGGTGTTGGGGTGGAGCCTGCAAGCTAGGGTCTCAGGGTGGAACTTCCCACCTGCTGGGCCTCCCCAAGGCCCCGCACCTACTGGGTATGTCTTACCCCACAGAACAGCTCCTAGAGAAGGACACCTGCAGATAGCTATGAACCCTACTGGCCCCCTGGGAGTGGACTGGCAGCATTTCTGGAAGGGGTTAGCTAGCAGATACCCAGGGTCAGAGCAGGAGACCCATCACAAAGCCTGGAGGGCTTCCTGCTGGACACAAGAGGCTGCTGGAATTCTGTTCCATGGCCATCCTGTCCCTCAGACCTGCTTCTGGGGCACTCACCATTTCCTCCTTACCAGCCACCCCGTCCTCCAGGGGTCCTCAGAGCATGGCTTTGGAGCCCAGCTGGACCTAAGTGAGTTCCTTTACTTCTCTGTGCTTTGGGTTCTTACTCTTAAAATGGGGAAATAACAGTATCTACACGGAGTAGTCAGGAGGATCAAACAATGCATGCCAAGTCCCTCACCCAGTGCTTGGCAGTACTAAGTTCTCTATAAATAATAAAATGATAGCTGTCTTCTGGCTTTTAATATTACCCATGCTTTGGGGAACCCTTGGCTGACCCCAAGACTTGCAGCCTAGGACCATATGGATCCTGGTGGGCCAAAGTGGAACCAGGAGGGAAGAAGCACCCTAAGGCGAGTATCCCTGGATGGGGCAGACCCTGGGGTGGAGTTGGGGCTGCAAGGGGAGGCATTTAGCCTGAAGTTTGCAGGGTGGAAGCTGGTCCTTTTGAGGTGGGAGAGGGGGCTCTATTGCCTCACCCACTCTCCTTCACTTCGCCTACCCATGTGAACTGGCCACTCCTCCACTAAACAGGAGGGCTTCTTGGAGGAAGAGGCCTACAGGGAAAGGGGAGGTTTGTGGAGTCAGGTTGGGTCTCTGGAAAGGTACTGGTGCACAGGTGGACCTGGGTTCACATTCCTTTTCCTACTTTATGGCGTGTCTGGGGCCCTCACGCCACTTCTCCAGCCTCGGTTTGCTCCTCTGCATTGATGGGGCCACGCCATTTCCCACATGGGGTGGCTGCAGGGATTAGCTAGAATAACATGCAGCAGCCTACAGGTATGTGCTTAGTGAATAGCCAGTTCCTCCCCTGCCTTCACAGGTAAGGGGAGCAATTATCTGCCTGTGTTTCTGCATGCTGCGCCCCACCCAATTCCTCCACGTGAAGGTGGAGGTGTCGAACCACTGCACACAGGCCTTCTCTGTTGCTGGCAAAGAGGGGAGGAGGGGGGAGGAAGGCAGTGGTTTGGAGCAGGGGTGGGGGGTGGTGTCTCGGGGCCTGCCCACCACGTTCGGCCTGCTGCTCCAGGCAGCATGCTAATTAAGCCAGGAGGACCCACAGAACAGAACTGCAGCCCCCTGCCTCTGTCCAGCCCCTAGTGACCTAATGTGGAAATCGCTGCACAGATAGGCCCTTTGCTTGGGGTTTGGGGGTGGGGTAGAGCCAAGCTAAGCAGTGGCTTAGAAAGGAAACAGAGGAGGGTTTGGCAGGGGTCTCGGGGAGCCAGGCCTCTTAGCAGGGCAGGAACTGGGAGATGTGAGGAGAAGGCCACAATTTTTGCTTGGTCCCAGGCTGTGCTGGGCCTGCTCTGGCCTGGTTCTGCCTGTAAAGGAGGTGTTGACAGAATGATGGGGTGGGAGGTCCCCAGATGAAGGCACTGCAGGGCCAGCATGCTGGGAGGTGACTGCCTGGTACCTTGTCCTGGGGCTTCTGGTTTTTACTACCTATTGGTTTGTGTGACTTGGGACAAGTGCCTTGATGTCCCCGAGCCTCAGTTTCCTCTTCTCTAAAATGGGGCCAAAAACGAATATGAAGTAAAAGAATACAGGAGCACAAGGCACACTGGATTTGGGAGTGTGGTTACCTCTGGGAAGGCCAGGAGGAAGGGAGTACAGAAGGGCCCTTATCTCTCCCTGGGTTATTTCATGCCTGAAACACGATATGAAGCCATGCGGGATATCATGAAGATCTAGCCAAGCTGGGTGATAGGTTCATAGGTGTGTGTTACACATTTTTTTTCTTGTGTCTTGTCTGCATGTTTGACATATTTCATCATAAAACAAATGTCCGGTGACAGCATATACACAGGATTCCAAGTATGCTGAACTTCAGGTATCTCTATCAGAGCGGAGCTGCTGCGCTCTAGACTCTAAACCCCCGTGAGGACGCGACCCTGCAGTCAGAGGCACAAGAGAATCCATACATTTTAGGTTAAGCGGGTAGCAAAAGGCGTTTTCCAAATTCACATACTCCTTCTGTGACATGTGATTTTAAATAAGCATGTGTAACTGAGGAATAAGTTAAGAATTATAAGTAGAGCCCTAGCTGGTGTGCTCAGTGGGTTGAGCGCCGGCCTGCAAACCAAAAGGTTGTTGGTTCGATTCCCGTTCTGGGCCCATGCCTGGGTTGCGGGCCGGGTCCCCAGTTGGGGGCAAGTGAGAGGCAACCAACCAATGTTTCTCTCTCACATCCTGTTTCTCTCCTCTCTTTCTCCCTCCCTTCCCCTCTTTCTAAAAATAAATAAAATCTTTAAAAAAAAGAATTATAAGTAGAATCTGTAACTGGGGATTGGGGCCTGTTGTAAGGACAGGGGGTGGAATGCAGGGGGATCCCTCCCCTCTGTCTGTTCCACCGCCAATTGCTGGAGCCCGAGCAATTCCAGTGACCATCTAGATCACCAGGTCTCAACTCTGGGTGCGCATTATGATCACCTGGGGAGCTTTCCCAAACTAGAAATACTCAGGCCCCAGGGGTGGGGCCTGGGCATTCCTAGTTTGGAAACTTCAGGGGATCCTCCCCTGTAGCCGGACAGAGAACCACCTGGGCTTCAGCAGAGGGGCTGCTCCCAGAGCCCCTCAACTCTGCATCTCCCCTGCTTTGGTAGAGACCTCCGGATCTGGGCACAACTGGTTGCCCTTTCAGGGGCCAGAGCCATGCGAGCCTGGACAAGCATTCTGAGTACATTCTCCAAAAGTCCTGACCCTCCTGCCCCAATCCAGGGAGGATTGCTGGTTTCTAAGAGGGTTGAGGAGATGAGAAGGGATCAATCATCCTTCTACCATGAGTCTGGGTGGGTGAGGCTGTACTTAGAAGTCACCAGTCTATTGGCGACTTCTCCATCCATCTCTTCTGGTTCTTTCTCGAAACTCTTCCCTTGGCTCCCACGATGTCTCCAGTCCTGATTCTCCTCTGACCACTCTGGCTCTGTCCTTCACAGACACACACATGCGTGCGTGCACGCGCACACACACACACACACACACACACATTGCCTTCTCTTCTTCCTCCTCCTCTCTGTTCACCTACTGGTCACAGCACCTTGCAATATGACAAGGCTCTGGCATTGTTCCTGTCTTATGACACACTCTACTCCCTTGGCCTCACCGCTGCCCACTTAAAGGGGCTTTGCCAAATTTCTCTTCTGCTTGCCAAGCTCCAACCCCACACCCTCATCTCCCCGGTGGACACCTTCATCTGGAATTCTCTCTAGCGCCTCAAATTTAACATGTCTAAACTAAATTAAACTGCATCTTCCGTGTCCCCTTCGCCAGCCATCTTGTCCAATCGCTGATTGTGAATACCCTCTTCTCTCAGTCCAACCAGCTTTGGTCACCCTAGATCCCTCGTGTCCCCGCTTTCCCCTCCGACGTCCTAAGGCAGTCAGTTGATCTCAATCACAGACCGGTGAGTCTTCATCAACAATGTCTGCTGCTCGCACAGGGTTCCTTCCACCTCCGCCCTCACTGCAGCTACCACCCCAGTGGCCCTGTTCCCTCCCGATGTTGCTTCCTGATTCCCCAGTGCCTATTAGTAAAGCCTCCATTCCTCAGCATGAGAGACACAATCCTGCTCAGTTGATTCCAAATGACCTTTCTAATCTTTTTTTAAAATATGTTTATTGATTTGAGAGAGAGAGAAAAAAATTGATGTGAGAAAGAAACATCAATAGGTTGCTTCCCATACGTGCCCTGACGGGATTGAACCCAAACTTAGCCATGTGCCCTGACCTGGAATTGAACCCTCAACCTTTTGCTTATGGGACAATACTCCAAACAACTGAGCCACCCAGCCAGGACTGGCCTTTTTGATTTTTCAACCCACTGCTTCTGTAGGAAATCTTTCTCTCCAGACAGATTGGTACCATCTGACTTCTATCGAGGACTTGGGGCTCCTTGCTGTCCCCCAATAGTCTCAGTCTATGTGAAGATCCTAAACCCAGTTGAGTGAAGTGAGCTGAGTTGGGGGTCAATCAGGAGTGGTGGGGGCAACTGAGCCCTGGAGAGGGCACACCCTGTTTATAGAGGGCAACACTCTTAAATTCCTGCTATTTGTGCCACCTGGGAATGAAGGCCCAGTATTGCCCGATCCTTCCATTTATGGAGACAAGTCAGAAACCTGAAACTTGAAGGTGAAATGTCTAGGTTTTAAAATATTGGCAAACCATTGGGGTTGGGGGGTTTCTTTTTTGATTTTTTGGTAAAGTTTTGTACTGAGCCACACAAACCATATCAGCAATGGGGCACTGCTCATTGGCTCCAGTCTTGTAACACCTGATCTGTCCTCACACCCATCCCCTGTGTGCGGCACCCTCTCTGCCCCTTGTGTCCCCAGCCTCCCTAGTCTTCAAGACCCACATGAAGTCCCACCAAGCTGGCCAAGCTCTCTCTGGCCACTTCAGTTTACTCCAACTTCCTGTGACCTTTAACCTTCAACAACATGTACCTGCACCCAGATAGGATGCTTTTGGACTCAGTGGAGCATTGAGGTTAGAGGTTAGAAGTGTGGGGCTGCAATTAGGCTCCCTGGATTTGAATACGGCTTAGCTACTTATTAGTTGTGTGACCTTACATAAGTTTTTTGCCTTCTCTGTGACCCAGTTTCTCTCTTGTGGGGTTGTTAGAAGGATTAAGTGGGATAATCCATGGAAAGCACTTGGAGCAGCACCCGGTTTATAATAAACACTCAATAAATGTTAGCTGTTATTATCATCACTGCTTGGGTTCACTCACTGTTTATGTGTTCAGATTTTGCTGTTGAGCTATAAGCTTAGAGAGGGCAGGAAGAATGCCTTATAGCTTCTGTGGCCTGACCCATCTACACCCTTCAACCTCCACCACCAAACTCCTCAACACATAGTCCCCACACCCAGGAACAGTCAGTGCTTGTGGAAACGTTGGCTGGAACAGCTTGAATCCAATCAGCAAGCATGTACCATGTATGGACTGTGTGCCAGGCACTGTGCTGGGTGAGAGCAGCAACCGTGGGCTGGGGCAACCCAGGCTTCTGCTTCCCAGCTACCTGGGCACTGACCAGCTCCTTCTCCTCCCTGACCTTTATTTCAGCATCCATAAGATGTGAAGAACACCCACCCAGCACACGGAGTTGTCGTGGGCAATAGGGTTGAGGTGTGGGAATCCCTGGCTCAACTTAAGGAGGCTTTATTTGAGATTCACGTGAAAGTAGTCAACTGTCACCTCCTGGGGAAGCGAGCATCGCTCCCAGTGGGACCCTGGGCAGACAGGCCTGCTATGCCAGTGCCCTTCGGCTCTGAGCTTGTGCCCTGACGAGGTTCATCTCCAGATCGTGGCACATTCCTGTAGGTGCTGCCTCCAGCCCTGATGCTCACAGAACACACTCCCACAAGGCTGTGGGGGCAGGGAGGGGCCAGCAGCAGGTTTGACCGAAGCCTAGATAAGATGGAGGGGCTTACATCGCAGAATCACAGGCAACTTTAAAGCAATTTTTAGATACTGTTCTTTACAAAAAGTCTCTGAGTGATTGTTACCATCTAGGGAAGTGCTAGGCTGCTAGGGGCCCACTCTCCACTCCTCAACCCTTTGCCTCCTTCTGGCAACTCAAAAATATACATATACGTATATGTGTGTGTATATATACACACACTTTATTATGCTGAGTAATTGGACTTTCTGTAGCCCTTGCCCCAGCACAGTTCCAACACTGCCTTTGTACACTCCAAACTCATTAACAGGTTTTCCTCAACTCTGGACCACCTCCTTTCTCTCTCACCCTTTTTCCTTCTTTTTAAAAAAAAAGATTTTATTTACATATTTTTAGAGAGACAGGAAGGGAGGGAGAAAGAGAGAGAGAGAGAGAAACATCAATGTGTGGTTGCCTCTCGCACGCTCCCAACTGGGGACCTGGCTCACAACCCAGGCATGTGCCATGACTGGGAATCGAACCTTTCTATGCTCCAGAGAATGGCAGTTTTGCGGCCTATTTTATATATTATAACTAAAGGAGGAAACCTAAGAAAGGTTACATGAAATCCATGGGTGGTAGATTAAAGGGTCAGGAGAAAGCAAAGTGGGGATATCTCTGAAACAGGATAAAAAGCAAAACAAAGAGACACATACTTCTTTTCCATGGGTGGTTACAGCATAGTTAGCATTTACAGCACACAGAGGTGGCATGCGGGCAACAAGATGACAATGTAGTCTCTGCCCCGGTGCCCGCGGTTGGGCCTTCAAGGGGTCCGGAAAAGAATCATACTCTGAAATTTCAAAAGTATAGTATATTATTTTAGATGCACAAAGACAATAGACAATTTCAGGGTAAACATTGACCTTTGTCAAGGCAGCTACAGGCCTGCACTGTGACTACCTGCCAAGAACTGCTTTTAGGGAGGAATTTTTATGTTCAGAGCCTCCTAGGTGGTTACTTTTGGCCTCTGAGTTTGCAGGCCTCCCCTGAGCTGGTCAGGTTTTGTATGTGGCCCCTTTTTCATCTACAGGTTAAAATTATTTCTTTCTTCCATTACATGTTTCCGCGTGTGTGTGAGTGCCGCATCCCGCACAGTGCCTGGCCTATGACAGGTGTGGGTATGTGGTGACTGCCCTTTACCCCATCCCGCCCTTCAGGATCTAAGGCTCCAGAGAGAAGAGAGAGGATCCCTGATCCCCACCCCCATGCGGCGCAAGAGCTCACAATCCAAACAGGGAGAGAAAGAGCCATACACTCAGTCGTGTGCTGCATGATCTGTACAAAGTGCCATCTGACTTGTGGCTAGTAGGAAACCCTGGCACAGAAAGTGACATTTGAGCCTGTGTGTCTAATGGTGCCTGGAGGGACGGGTGGGAGGCATCATGGAAGTGGCCGAGGCAGAGCCGGTGTGTGAAGGCCGGTGATGGGAAGTGAAATAGGTTGGGCTAGGCTGTGACCAGCTTGGAAGGAGGGGGGCGCACAAAGATTTTGGACTTCCTCCTGTAGGCAGTAATGAGCCATCTGAGGTTTTGTAAGTGGCAGGGGGTGGGGGTAACCTGATCAGAGCTGTGTTTAAGGAAGATTAATTAAAAATAATGTCTGGTGTGTTTAATTCCGGGCTAGCCCTGGGCTTTGCAAGAACCAAGAGATGAAGAAAACAAGGCCCCAGTGAAGGAGCGATTCACAAAATGATGACCCACAAACATATGAAAAGATAGTCCCACTAGAACGCAAAGAAATGCAAAGTAAAGCAACAATGAGATACCATATTTGGCCCATCAAATTAGCTGGGATTAAAAATGTTAGCACTTAGCGCTGTGGAGGGTTTTGTAAAACGGCCCTAGAGCACCCGGCACGGAGAGGCGCTCCAAGGTGGCAGGGTGCAAATTTGGCCTCTCGAAGGGACAGTTTTCTTCTCTTTTTTTAAAGTGCGTTTCGTGTGACCCAGAAATCCCACTTCTAGGTACTTGTCCTAAAGAAATCATTGTGAATATGAGTGAAAATTTCTGCCCCCATGTCTCCCCACTCCAGGTGTTATTCACAAAAGCAAATAACCAAATAGAATGGGAGAGGTGTTTGAACTGCCTGACCGTGGCCTCTGAGACTGGACCTTACCCCGTCTGAATTCTCAAAGGCTGGAGTCAGGAGACAAAACCGTTATTTCTTTTTGAAACTGCCAATGGGGTATTGCCCGGGTCTCCAAAGGGAGCCACTAAAATTTGTCCTGGGGGCAGACGGTGCCTTTGTTCTGCTGGGCCAGGCAGGCAGGCCTCTTGGTCATGCAGATGTACCTCAAGTACCTATTCATTGTCTTGGGGAGGCCCTGAGTCCATATGCAGATGCTGTAAGCAGCGCTGGTGTGCATTCTGTTTAATAATGTAAAAGGCCAGCTTCATTGTGGACTGGGCGGCATCTCCATGGAATCCCTTGTGATGGTAAATGTTTTTCAGCTTCCTTTGGTAGGGCTTTGAGACAGCATGGGGGCAGGTGGGGAAGGGGTCGGTGACAGCCCTGGCATGGGAATAGAAGGGACAGAAGAAAAAACTCTTGCGTCTGCGGAGGATAGGGTCCCAGTGACAGGGCGGCATCTGGATTAAAGCTCCTGACGGCCAACAGTGAGCCCTGGGAAAGGGCAGAGGCTCACAGCGATGAGGCTGCTACCAATTGTAATTCCCCATGCCACTGTTACCCAAGAGGAGTGCTGTACACGAGAAGATCTTAGGTGGGACATGGAGGAAAAAGAAGTTTAAGGGGGGGGAGGGCGGAAAAAAAAAAGTTTAATACTTGCTCAGGATGAAGTTCAAGTTTAAAAAGTCGTGTGTGGGGTATTGATAGAAAGACCCATATTAAAGTCAACATGAGGATAGGTGGAATGTGAATAGGGCAAGGCTTGAAGGTGGCTCCAGTTAGCTGAAGTTTGGGAAAAATTACTCTGTTGACTTGAAGTCACTGGGAAAGTTGGTGGACTGAAAGGCCAAGCTCAGCTATGTGTTAGGGAATTGACACTGGGGTCTACACATGGACCCAAAGGCATGGAAACCCCACAGCAACCAGGAGGGAGAAGCAGTGATGAGGGTGCCCAAGGGGACAGGAAGAAACCTAGACCAGTGGGCAGGGGCTGCAGGTGACAAAGAACAAGCAGAAAGATGGGCATTGTGGACCCAGGGAGAGCCCTAGGCTTCCTATAAACACTCAGATGGGCCCTCAGACCAGGGCTGGTCATGGGAGGGTGAAGAACTTGGAGATGCTCAGGTCCTAAATGTGTAGGCCATCCAGACAGATGGTCAGACAATCATTCAACACTGCAGTCTACAAAGCATTTCTGATGATGTAGAGCAATGCCAAGGAGAGATCAGGAAGTGAGAAAGAACACAAAGCTGTACTACAATATGACCTCAACTACCTTAAAAAAGAGGCTGGAAGGAAATACACCAAACTCTATCAGTCAATGTCATACAGATGGAAGCCCCAAGGAAGAGCCCTGGCCTGCCACTCAGACAAGGAGTACAAAGGATAGCCACGTCTGAATCAGAGATGGAAGGAATAGACATTTTATAGGACAATTTCATCCATTGCCATTTCAAGAAGAGGAAGGCTATGGCAAAGGCTGAGGATGTGACAAGTCTAGCTACAGATGTGGGTTACAGATGTGGATCATGATCAGATCTACATGACTTATCAGAGACTTCTAGCTGCTGAATGGAGGATGCATTCTAGGGAGTTAGACAAAGGGAGAAAACAGTTATAAGTTGATTATAGCCATCTGAGAGAGGTGACAATGGTCTGCCCTCCTCTGAGGTGCAGGGGCCCAGAGTTGGTGTAAGGAGCAGAGGAGTTGTGATATTGAGGTGCTAGAATCAAAGGGATTTGGTGACCCTTTGTATGTGGGTGAGGGAGAGGGTGGCCTGAAGGATTCCCAGGTATCAGCGAGGGTTTAGACCCCTGGGTAGAGCAGGAGGCAGGGCCATGCCAAGGGAAGGCAGAAGCAGTGCTTGTGTTCTTGTGGCTTCTGTAGCAGAGAGGAAACAAGGTTCTTTCCAACACCACCAATCAAATGTCTCAGGGAAGCACTCTGATTGGCTGGCTAAGATCACACGCTCACCCTTGTGGCCAAGTAGTCTGGATCTATTACCCAAAGAAGAAGGAAAATAAGTCCAGAAAGGATAAAAACAAGAGTCGCCACAGATTCTCCGGACTTGAACACTAGAGTGAAGGTTAACTCTAAATTTGAACTTTGGCCAGTACAACTTCATCAGTGCGTATCCATAGAGAAAGGTCATTACACACTGAGCTCAAGTTTAAATATCACCAAGTTCAATATCCTGCCTCCAAACTGCCAATCTGTCACTTCTCCCTCAACTCCACCACCACTGCCCAAGGTCAGGTCCTTAATATCTCTTACCTGGCCTCTTGCCCCAACTCCTTACTGCTCTCCTCCCTGCCTCTGGGTTAGCCCCCTTCAAACAACTGTGTGCACCATTGCTGCCACAAGGACAGTTGGCCTGGATCAGACGCAGTGCAGCTTAGGGATTAAGAGGATGGGCTTTTTCTGAGTGTGGGTTCTAGTTCTAGCACTTACTAGCTTTGTGACCTGCATGAGTTTCTTCACCTCTCTGGATAAGCCTTGCATGAGTTAATATTTGTAAGGTGCTTAGAACAGGGTCTAATATGTAGTACATGCTATGCAAGTGTTGCCAAAGATATGACTGTGTCATTCCCCAGCTGCAAACCCCAATTTACATCCTCCGCCTCTCATGAGCTCACGTCCTCCATCCCGGAACACAGCACCAGGCACACAAGCAGGGCCTCGTTAAGTGCTGACTTTCATCGGGGGTCTTACATTTGAAGAGCTCTTTGCTTTCTGCAATGCTTTCCATGTGTGTAATCTCACTGAAACCATACCGAAGACCTGTACAATGGGTAGCATTGTCTCCCTGTGATAGATGGGGAAGCTGAGGTTTTAAGAAGTCAAGGGGCACAGCCCCAGTCTACGACAGGACTGGGGTTTGAGCTTGGACGTTCTGTTGTCAAGACAGTGGGAGAAAAGCCCCGGTTGAGGGTTAGTAGCACTCAATTCCAATTGCATGTTCGGAGCCTAAACTCTAGGCAGAGTTTCTTCACCTGTATCCTGAAGGGGTTGGATTGGAAGGCACCTGAGGATCCTTGCAGCTTCAGCCTTCTCTCAGTAGCTGTCTGGTCCTTCCTCACTCTCTAGCCCACTGCAGCTGCCTCCCACCTGGGATCAGCCCCTAGGAGAATAAATGACACCGGGGAGCAGAGGCAGGGAGTGGTGACAGTGCTGGCCAGGCCCCAGTGGATGCTGAGTAGTTAGAGGGCTCATTAGATGTTAATGAACTGCAATTGACCATATTGATTACCTTTCAAATCATTTCCTCCTAATTCAGTCCTCCAGGGTCAACAGGTCCCTGGCTTCCCTGGGCTTTGTGCCCACCCTCCTAACTCAACAGTTAAGGGCTTCAGGGAAGGGATGCCAGGAGCAAGGGGAACAGGGCAGCAGGAGGGGAAATGCTAAGGTATGCGGCCCCACCTCTGCCTTGCCCATGTGGTCAGGGCTGGCTTCCTGGACGTGCTACCAGCGCAGCCCGCAGGGCTCCACGCTTGGAGCAGTGCTCTGCTGTCCCCACTTTGAAATTCGTAAAGTTTCATCAAGAGGTCCCGTATTTTTATTTTGTGCTGGGCCTTGAAAATTTATAGCACGTAGTCACAGGCTACAGTGTGGTCTGTCTTAAATGGCACCCACTAGAGCATGCAAAATGGCAACCCTGGCTGTTAGTCCCTTGGATTGATGTCCAGAGATGGGCACCCACTTGCCCAAGGTCACACAGCCCAGCCAATCAGTGGCAGTGTGAGGACTGGAACACAGACTGCTTTTCCTTTTTCTCTACGGTAGCCTCGTTCCAGATATTAAGCTCTGCTGCCTAAGCTTCTGCAAACCAAGCCCTTGGACTAGATCACTGCTGTCACCCTTATTTGACACTTGATCTTGTAAGCGCTCAGGGCTGGAAATCTGTGAGGTACTTCAGCCCCTGCCATCACTCACCCCAGATGAAACAGGGTCTTTTTCTAGTTTCCCTCCCAGATGCCCACGCTTGCTCACCTCCAGTGTCAGAGAGCTCATTTCTTCTCACAGCAGACAAGCCTACTGGTACACAGCTGTAACTTTTAGGAAAGCTCGTGAAGAAAACCACATGGGTGTTGATCTCCTCACCATATTTCCCCTTGGTCCTGATTATTTTCTGGAGGAACACCTAGAAACGAGTCAGCCCCATCTCCTGCCAGCACCCCCAAGTTGTAAGCTAGCAGAGCAACTTTTCTGGAGATGGGAAGAGTAGAGGTGACCTGTCTGCCTTGGGTCCCATTGGCCCAAAGGCAGCAGAGACTCCAATAGAGAGGCAAAGAAAGGAGCATCACAACTGGGAGCTCTTGGCCTGCTGTGTTTCCAGACGGGAGAGGACCCAACGGTGTGGGAAGACCCTGGCTGGCAGTCGGTGCACTTGGACGTGAAAATGGAGGTGAGCTCTGGAGCAATGGGGCTTCCCAGTTCCCCTACCTCTCCGTGAAGCCTGCTGGGGCTTGTTACAGAAGTGAGGCCACAGGAGAAATGGCACTGGAGGGCCCCGTAGGCCTCAGAAGAGTCTTAGGGAGGAAGGCATGCTGCTGAAGCGTCTCTTTTCACATTGACAGAGAGCCTCTGGGCAGGAGTCCCCATGGGAGGCCTGAGCTTAGAGCCCTGGGGGGATGGGACAGCCTGACTCTAACGCTTCAGGGTGCATCTGAATAGGTGCCCATGGAGAGCTCGCTTGCCCAGGGCGCTCCACCTGGGCTGCACTTTGGAATTACCTGGAAGCTGTTTAGAAACACCTGTGCTCATGTCTCATTCCTGCCCCCCACCCCCACTCCTGGGACTTGAAGTTTAGCAGTTTGGGATGTGGCCTGGCCCTCAGCATCTTTAACTAGCTCCTCAGTGATTCTAATGTGCCTCTGAGGCTGAGAACCATTCATCTAGAGCAGAGCTTCTCAAACTTGAATTCCACATTCAAATCACCAGCAGGTCTTGTTCAAATGAGGACTTGGAATCGGTGGGGGTGGGGGTGGGGATCCTGTGTTCTAATAAGCTGCCAGGGGACATCCATGCTGCCAATCTCGGATAGCACTCGAGATGTCTTTAAGACAGGTGTGGCCCTGGCCAGGTGGTTCAGTTGGTTGGAGTATCGTCCCATACACCAAAAGGTTGCGGGTTTGATCCCTGGTCACAGCACATACGTAGGTTGAAGGTTCAATTCCAGGTCAGGGCAGATACCTAGGTTGTGGGGTTCAACCCCTGGTCAGGGCATGTACATGAGGCAACCAATTCATCTTTCTCTCTCACATTGATCTCCCTCTCCCTTCCTCTCTCTCTCAAATCAATAAACATATCTTCGGGTGAGCACTGAAAAAAAAAACTACAGCGTGCCCCTTGGCTCTTCCAGTGTCTGGGACTGGGTAGCTGGAGTGGGGCTTGAAGTTTAGAGCTGAACTCATTGGCCTCTGAGGATACTGCAGACTTTCGAGGTATGGGCAGCTGAGGCCCAGCTCATCTCAAAGAGCCTTAGCTTTGGTCCCAAGGCAGCAGTGCTGGCCAAGTAAGAGAGTCCCCATCACCAGCACAGGAAGCTCCGTGAGCCAGTTACTTGGAGCTCAGAATTCATTCACACCTAGAAGCCAAATCCCACTACTCACAACCTCCTCATCCACTGATCTCAAGAGCCTGGGCATGCACTGGCCCACCCCTCCCTCTGAAAGTCAGCAGCAGTGGAAATAAGACCACCAGACCCCCGCTACGCTCTGGAGTGGGGCGCCTTCAGGCTCCTTCAATCCCCCCACCCCAACCGGGCCCCCAAGTCAGGCTTCAGTGGCGATGGGTGGCAGAGGGCCCAGACGTACCCTGCGCTGCTGTCTTGGGCTGTCACTGTTCCCAGGGGCCCAATTAAGCCAGTGCTTTGTCCCTGGGCAGTGGAGGCAGGCGTCCCTGGCACTCTTCCGCTCCACACTCCATTTCTTCATCAGCTGTCGCCAGACAGCCCACATCATGTTGGCATTTCATGCTCAATATTCTTGATGAAAGTGGAACATCAAAACCTCAGCGGGGTGGACACATGGAGACTAAGTGAGGCTCTTGCCGAAGGAGCTATCTTTTCAGCACAAGGAATCAACAAAGCTCCTTTTCCAAGGCTGTCTTGTATTATCATCATCATTATTCTCATTGTTGTTGCTGTTATTTCCTTCCCTTGCGTCTAAGTAGGCATAACAAGTCAGGCCTTGTTTTCTTATATTTGTATTCTCTCTCATTGGCTGATAGCGATCTTTGTCTCTTGTTATAACAAGTATCGATTGGCTCTGTTAGGCGACGGCAGGGCTTTAATCTTCCTGCTGCGTGCACCCTGGCTCACCGATGTGGGTGGGTGTTAGCAGAGAGGATTGCATTATCTGCTCACACACCTGTTTTGCCAGTTGTCTCTCTTCTGCAGCAAAACTTGGGCTATTAATGCCACAGGGAACTGGTTTCCTTGTAATGTCGCTTTGTCTCTTCACTTTTCTTGTGGCTCCAGGGAAAGGTACTTTTCTGGACTGCCAGCCCCAGGCTGTCAGCGCCCACTCAGCCCCCGAGGGCCCAGGTAAAGAAAAGGGATGCGCGTTGTCACTCACTCATTTCTTCTTTATTCATTTGGTTATTCTGTCATCAAACATTTGTCAAACACCTACTGTGAGAGCAGCCCACGGCTGGGCCCTGTGAACACGTGTGCCATGGGACACAGTCCCTGCCCTCCCAAGGCTCCCAGAGTGATCAGCATGACAGAAGAAAGGCAGGGCAGCCACATGAGAGGCACAGCAGAGGTAAGGGAGATGTCAACTTCCTGGATGTGCTATTGAGGCAAGATCTTGACTTTCAAGTAGCACTGAAATGTCATCATGGCCCAGTTGAAGGCTCCTTCAATACCAGACAATCTGAGGCCCTCAAGAAGTGGATGATCCCAAGAAGGGAAGAGATGTGCCCAGAGTATTGTCAACTTGTGGTCTGAACCCCTGCCCTGCCACTGACCCCCTGTGCAACCTGGGACAGCCAAGAGTCCCTCTCTGGCCTCTATCTATCCTAAAATGAAACAGCAACTCCACCGATTCTCAGAGCTGGGGGTGCCCACATCCCTCCAACCTAGGCAGTCCTTCTTGGAGGCAGAAATTACTACAGTGTGGTTTGTCCTCTGGATGGAGGCTATCTGTGACAATAGTTCTGTCCTGGTGTAGAGATGGGCAGGTCCATGTGCTCAGAGGACTCAAACACTGACAAGGAAGAAAGGAATGGGAAGACAGCAAGTCTGACCTCCAAAGGGGGTCCACAGGATGGAAGGTACATTCACATGTGTGATGGCATAAAATCCCTAAAGTAACCTGTGAAGCAGGGACAATTATGCCTATGTCACTGGTGAGGAGCCTGAGATGCCACGAGGTACAGCGGGGAGGAACTTGGGCTCTGGCTCAGACTGCCTGATTTGAAGCGTAGCTCCACCTCTTCTTGACTGGGGAACCTTGAGTAGGTTATTTAACCTCCAGTTTTCTCAACTCTAAAATGGAGATAATAATAGTACCATTCTGTGCTGAGGACTCAATGAGATAACATACATGTCAACAAGTTGGCTAGCACACAAGCACTCAGAGGTCATTGCTACTAAAAGGCTGAGGTCACAGAGTCACTGCACAGCAGGGCTACCATTGGAACCCGAGGCTGACTTTAAAGCCAATGCTTTTTGTGGGGCGCCCTGGCACTCAAGCCTTTCTTTCAGCTGGGCTGAGTGAAGCAGCAGCTCGGGGACTCCTTCTTGCCTGGGCACCTACTGAAGCTAAGTGATAGAGGTCAGTGCAGAGTAATAAATGCTGGGAAGGAGGTGGAGTGCAAGGCTAGAGGAGCCCAGCTGATGATCAGCACTTCCGGGAGGAGAAGCGAAGCTCCTATGGAGACATACCATCTAGTGTCCGTTACGGAGAGTTACCATCCAGTATCTACTCTCCCCTCTCCACTAGTGACAGAGCCTCAAATTTATCTATGATGGCAATGCCTGTCCTCTCCAATAGCATGTGACCAAATTCTAACCAATGAAATATGAGACAAAAGGTCACGTGGGACTTCTGGACCGACCGCTTAAAAGGAAGCTGACTTGTCTAAGATTTGTGTCTTTGTCCTTTTTCCTTTTCCGTTGTTTAGAATGGTGACATGATGACTGGAGCTCCAGCAGCCGTTTTGAACCCTAATGGGACTCTGAAAATGAAGCTGGTGCTAGGATGTTAGAGCAGAAAGCCAAATGGAGCTGAGGCCCTGATGACTGTAATGGGCCACTGTGCCATCCCTGAATTGGCTACCTCTGGGCTTCTTGCATGTGAGGCTACAAACACCTGTGTGTTTAAGCCAGCTTTGGGGGCATTGTGGTTCCTTGCACTGAATGCAATTCCTAACTGATTCTGAAAGCTTCATGGGGAAGGAATAATTTGTATGGGCTCTTGGATAAATAATTCCAGACTGAAGAAATCTCAGTCCAAGGCATGAGGTTTGAAATGCGTGGCACGTGACAGCATTGGCAGGGGTAACCACGGAGGAGGGGGACAAGCAGTGGACACTCTGGGCTCCAGTCTGCCAGGATTCCTGGCTAAACAAATGTATCATATACACCGTCTAGTGTGGTCAACTGGCCCCCTCTTGAATAATTCTGGGGCCAGCAGCTTCGACTCTAATTGTTCACAAAGTTTTCTTTTCCTTATAGCAAATCAAAATGAATGTTATATTCAGGTAGCCAGGTGCCCTGATCACCGTTCTGCAGATGAGGAAACTGAAGTTGAAGGAGGCGTCCTGACCTGACCTAGGTTATACAGTTAGTAATGGCAGAGCTGGCATTTGAATCCAGGTTGGCCCCAATCCACTGCCCTCTTTCTACTCCTGGTTTTCAAACCCTAGTATGCAGCAGAATTACCAGGAGGGCTCGTTAAATCACAGAGAGCTAGGTCCTAACCCGAAGTCCTTTATTCAGTAGGTCTGGGGCCCAGTGAAGAGCTTGCATGCCTAATAAGGTCCCAGGGGATGTGCATGCTGCTAGTGGGCAAAGCTATTTGGAAAACCACTTGGTTGGAGCATCAGCTGGAGACAGGGGTCTCCTTGTGGCAGGTGTGGCGTGGGCACCTGCAGGTTCAAGCTGAGAGCAGCCAGAGAGAGGTGACACAGAGCAGCAGGGAAGGTGGTAAAGCAGGAAAGCCCAGGCAGACCTGACGCAGGGAAGGGAGAGGCTGGGTAAGAGAAGCGCTCAGGCCGGGAACTGTGTGGGTCGCCACACTCAGGCTCTTCAGCGGGTGTGAGTGTGGCCTGGCACGGGCAGGCCTGGGGGGCAGGGTATCTGCCACCTGATAAGTGAGAACCCTCTCCTCACACCCCGTCGTTCTCAGCATAAAGAAAAGGACTTAAGAGCCTGGCTGAGTTCTGCAGATGCTCTTCAGGGTGCTTTGGGGGACTTGGGAGAAGCCAGTGAGGCCATCCTGGCTTCCACTCTCCTGCATGTCACATGGAAGCTCTGGACATTGTCACAGCCAAGCCTCTCCTGACTTGTCTAGGAATTCCTCTATCCGAAAGGAAGGCAGCATAAGGGAAGCCTGACATTCCACCACTGTCACTGGCTGTGGCCTTTCTGTGCTCCAGTTTGCCCACATGTACACTGGACACCAGGAGTCCTTGCTCATCCTCCGTACCTCTCCCAGTGGTCAGCGAGGCTCCCAAGAGATGAGATGTACAAAATACATGTGCCTCACGAAATGAAAAATGCTATACAGACTTTGCTTAAAAATCTACATTTGCTTCTTCTCGCCTGACAGTGTGTACTGGGCCAGCCTAGGGGCTGCCTCTACCCCTTAGTTCTGATAAGCTTCTAACCTTAACCTGACTTTCTTGGACACCTGCCCTTCTCCTCTGGGAACTCCACTGAGGCACTGTGACTTAGTGAAGGGGTGCTTCATCTGTCCCTCTGGCTCTGGAGCTTCTGAGCGCCCTTATCTACTGTCTACCAGGCCAGGATGGTGGCACCTGAGCCGAGCCCATGCCCGCAGGAATGCTGAGAATTCTAAACTGGCCACTTGCCAGCACAGGTTCCAGCCGAAATGCAAACAGACACCCCCGTTAGTCCCAGGCCTGGATTCCTTGGACTCCTTGGCTCCCAGCCTCCAGAAGGGCTGACACTGACCCACTGGGAGGAGGGACAGGATGAAGAACATTTTTGTAGGCCAGGAACCGATCTGAAACTCATTGCAAAGCTCCAGCCAGATGTGAGAGATTCCATAAGCCCCAAGAGGTTGCTTGAACTGAAGACTACAGAGTAAGTACTTGCCTACACGTTCGTGCAAGGGGGTTTTATTTTTGTGTGTTAGTAGTTGCGCCCTGCTGGCTTGTCAGTTTTGAGGCTATAAATTCCTCGTGGACAGAGGATAGATCTTTAGGGATGAAGAACTGAAAACAGTGATGATGGAGGGGACAGTGCTGAGCATTATAGTATTGGGGTTGATGCTGGTCACAGTGGAAGGAGAGAGGAGGAGGGGGAGGAGCAGGAGAAGTGGGGGGGGGGCGGTGGACATGGCGGAAAGGGAGGTGGACCGGAGGCTGGTGCAGATGGAAATAGTGAGTGAGAGGGTGGCGAAGGCAGTGGTCTGAGTTGTCCGTGCCCTTCTGAAGGCACTGTTCCCTCTTTTCTCTTTATACATCTGTTTCCCTTTCTACAACCTCCTTTGGGGCTGGGCCTGTGCCCGGTGCCGTGCACATAGTGGCTGCAAGCGCGTGCTGGTTGATGTACGGAGGACGGAGAGCGGTGTGGGGCAGGAGGGATGACAAGGATGCAAGAAGTGGCCAGGTAGGTGCACCCCTGTGTGGGGCAGAGGCTCCACAGAATGGATGTCGTGCCCGGAAGATCAGAGGTGTGGCTGTCCTTGGGAGGCACAGCAGATGGTGCTCTGTGCCAGCGGCGGGTGTGCAGTGGGGACTGGGGTCCAGTGGGGCCTAGCCAGGCAGCGGTGGCAGCGGCGGCAGCGGTGGCGGTGGCGGCAGCTTTGGACATTTGTTGATTTGCTGAGCCTTCCTGCTGGGTGCAGGCTGTTTTGCCATAATCATCTTTTGTCTGGCTGAACAATAGAGGTGAGGGGGGCAGCCAGGCAGGTGGGACATAGCTTGATGGGACTGAGGAAGAGGAGAGGAGGCTCCAACGCGGCCTGCAGCCAGCTGCCCCACTGCAGGCCTCTGTTCCTAGCTCAGGCCCTCTGCTGTAGCCCCCACAGTGACCCCAGAGGCTGCCGAGAATCATCAGGGCCCCACCCCCACCGGGCTGGCTCACATACCTCCCCACACACCTCCTTCCCTCAGAAGCTTCCAGGCTTTTGATAAATGCCGGCCGGTTCAGCCCCTGAGGAAGGCAGGCGGCTCCTGGGAGGAGCCTGTCGACATTCGACACTCCCGGAGAAGGATGGCCCAGCGAGGGAGCAGGGTGGGGGTGGGGGCTGCAGCTCAATTCCCTGCAGAACAAAAAGAGATTTCTCTCTCCCTTGCACCAGCTGCTGAGTCCCCAGCCCTGGCTTGATCATTTTTCAAATTGCAATAAATTAACATTTTCTGGAGCAGGAAAACCATGCGAAGAGGCCTAATTACCAAATTTGGGGATGGCCTCAAACCCCTCTGGGCCAGCTTCGCCTCCCCCCATTCTTGCTGGGGACTGGGGAGGACAGAGCCCCAAGGAACAGCTTCTTCCATTTCACTCACACCTTTCCCGGGGCTGACTGGGATCCCCTCCCCCTGCTCCTTGCACACAGCACTGCCTGTCACCTCCTCCTTGCTGACATTCCCTCCTTGGTCTCCCCCACCCCATAGAATGCAGTGCAGGCCCCGTTATTCCCATTTGGTAGGAGGAGAGCCAAAGGACCCGGGCAGAGGAGGGAGGAAGGGTGGGGGAGAGTGCAAAGCTGGACCTCAAGGTGGGATCCTGAGATAGACGTTGGAAGTCCTGACACCCCAATTTCCCAAACCTGAAATCCATTTCTTCTCACTGAGTTGTGAAACTTACAGTTTAGACAGCTCAAGGAAACCCACAGTCTCCCTGGATCATTGTCCTGTCTCGGCAGGGGGCTCCCTATTCTAAGCCTCCAAGGGAAGACATTCCAGGAATGAACTCAGGCTCTCAGGAAGTGTCCCGCTCTGTAAAAGCTCTCCTTGTGGAGATCTGCAAGTGTCCACTTATTCGTGATGATGTGGTTGACATTTGCTGAGTGCTGACTATGTGTCAAGTTGCGTGCTGACTAGTCTCCCTGCAGCATCTCACTGAATCCTTACATAATGCCTCTGGGTAGGTGTCCCTGTGTGACAGATGCAGCAACCGAGGCTCATAAAAGTACAGCAACCCAGTGAGGAGCTGGGACCTTGGCCTCAGCACGGAATTGGGGGATGGCTTGAGCAGGAAACAGCTGGTTGGAAGGCAAGCTCTGCCCGAGGAAATGCAACTTCGCCAGGTAGCTCTCTGGCTTTTGTCCTACAAGCCCTGGGACAAGTTGAGGTGGACATTGCACAGGGAACTGTTCCCTTTGCCCCCTCTCCCCAGGGAAGAAGGTAAAATGGAGGGTTCAGCTGTGGCTCGAGCCATGCCTGGTACACCTCGGCTTCCTCATCTCTGAAGTATTAGTTTGGTGGTATAAAGTTCCTCACAATCTGGCTCCCATCTCTCTTCTAGAACTTATTTCCCACCCCTTGTCTTTATAAACTCTGTGGTTCAACCAAAGTCAATATCTGTCCTCCATGCCTTCGCTCATGCTGTTCCTGTTGCGTGGAACAGCCATCCTTCCTACTTGCACCTATGCCAATCCTACCCATCAGTTAGGGCCCAACCGCCTCTTCCTGCAGGGAGCCTTCCTGGTTATCTGACCCATGGTACCTTCATCTACTCTGCCCACCAAGCTGAAGGAAACTCTTTCCTCTCTTAAAGCACTAGCCACTTTGTCCCTAGCATTGTCATCTGGATACACATTGTGCATTCCTTCCAGACCAGGAGCTCTGTAGGGGAGGACCTGTGTCAGATTCATCTTTGTATTGCCCTGCCTGTTAGTTCCAATTTCTCAGAAACGTATTCTCTACTTCGCACCTCACATAGTGGGGGGTAGTGGGGAGATTGTGGCCTTGGGGTCAGGGACATGTGCACTTAAAGCCCTGTCTGCTTCTTTCCAGCTGGTGCCCTTGAGCAAGTGACCTTCCCACTCTGAGACTCAGCATTTTTAGGATGCAATGAATACTGTACAGTCAAACCTTGGTTCTCAAACGTCTTGGTTCTCAATCCAGTTCTCCACCAAACTGTTCATGAAAAAATGCCTTGGATGTCTAACAGAACTTTGAGTCTCAATTCTGTACCCGACAACCCTTTCGTGCTGATACCCATATGATCAGTCACAGGTCTCTCAAGTGACAAACAAAGGAGATTCAGTTTTCAAACCAATCGCTTCTCAAACACTTTTCCAGAACAAATTAGGTTCAAGAACCAAGGTTCCACTGTACTCACTACCCCTCAGGGTTCCGGTAAATGTGAAATACGGGCAAAAAGGTCAAGTCCCCCTTGAAATATGTATCCATGGTTGGTGCCCAGCCAATGTCTGCCCTGCACTCCTCCCTTTGACGGGTTCTGATGAATGGGTGAATGAATAAAGACTTGAATTAACACTGGCCCTTGCAAGTGGCTCTGGCCCAAGGCGCTGGGCCTTCACTGAACCGGCTGCCCTCTCCCCCAGGCACAGCTGCCCGCAGGCCCGCAGCCACGCCCCTCTGGTCCGTTCCCAGCCACCCCAGGCCCATAGTTTACACGCTGAAATTCCCAGAAGCTGGGACTTCCAAACAAAGCCCCCAAGTTTGGATTTATCAGCCATGCTATTAAAACAGTAATTTTCAGCAGCCTAATGTTTCCAACTTCTGCTCTAATCCAGTGGGTAAATATTTACGGAGCCTGACACCACTCCTAGGCCACTTGCTCGCCTGCCAAACATTCATTTCCCTTGCAGCTCCACTGCTTTGATATTTTTAGGAGCAGGGGAGGATGGAGAGGGGTGCGTGTGTGTGTGTGTGTGTGTGTGTGCGTGTGCGCGCGCACACACGCGTGCAGGCGCGTGAGCCTATGGATGTGTGTACGGGTGTGGGAGAGAGGCTCAGCTTTCCTTATGGTGAGTTCTCGGGTGGGGAGAGACACAGGATAAAGTAGCCTCGCTACTTCTTTCTGCCCAGCTGGCCCTACACCAGGGCAGGGACGCAGGGGCTCAATGCAGTGGGCCCAGACCCTCAGGCATCCCCCTCCCCAGCTCCGCCCCCCCCCATAGCTATCCATCTGATTTTTTATGTACAGATAGCAAAGGAGTGTTGAGAAAAGCAGACAGGCTTGGGGGTCTACCTCAATCCTGCCATTTGCTAAGTGGGTGGCCTGGAGCATGTCCCTTTGCCACTCTGAGTCTGTTTCCTCATGCGTGGAATGCAGGTAAGTATCGCCACCGCCATGGTGAGAGAACATGCCGAGAGCACCAGGTATAGCCACTGGCGCAGGCCCTGGCTCGGGGTAGGTACCCTGTGAGCAGTACCTGGGAGAGAAGCTATGAAGCGTGCCTTCCACCCTCACTGATGCCATAGCCGTGCTGCGCTAGTGTCTGTCTCTCAGCACCTCTGCGCTCTGGCTCATGCCCTTCCTTCTGTCTGCAATGTCCTGGGCATAACTCAGAACACATGGGTCCCTCCTCTGAGAAGTCTGCCCTCATGGCCCCAAGAAAAACACTCTCTCCCTCCCTCCCTCTCCCCCTCCCTCCTCTCTCTCCCTTCCCTTCTCTCTCTCACCCTCCCTCCCTCCCTATTACTTTCCTTTCTTCTCTCTCTCCCTGCTCTCCCTCCCTCCCTCTCTGTCTCCCTCTCTTCCTCCCTTTCTCTTACTCTCCCTCCCCCTCTCCCTTCCTCCTTCCTTCTCTATCTGTCTGCCTCCCTCCCTCTGCACCCCACCCCCACTGAGCACTTGTGAATGAAGGCTGAGTCATATTCATCTCTACAGCCTTGGCATCTAGCACAGAGCTAGACAACATGTTCAATGACTCTGTGCTGCACGTGTGAATATTTGTTGAATTTTTATGGATTGGTTGGAAGAAGGGAAGGAGCAAAGGATGATTTTTAGCTTGCGCTATCCAAGACACTTCTTTATCCCTCTCACAGGGGGATGAAGAACAATAGAAAGACGGAAAGGAACCAACAATTATTGACCAACAAGCAGGCAGAGAACCCTGCTGAACCCGAGAATTCAGAATGGTGTCATGATGTTTAATGAGCTCTTACTGTGTGCTGAGCAGTAAGTGATTTACATGGATTAACTAACTTAATCCTGATGACAGCCCTACCCAGTTCAGAGATAAGTAACCAGAGCACAGAGAGGTTAAGTCACTTGACCAGGGTCACACAAGTAATAAAAGGCTGAACTGAGTTTTCAACACAAGTAGTCAGAGTGTGAACTTCTATTATTATTATTATTCTCCTCGCCCAAGGACATGCTTATTGATTTTAGACAGAAGGGGAAGAGAGAGAGAGAGAGAGAAACACTGATGTGAGAAAGAAACAGATCAGTTGCCTCTCACACACACTCCAACTGGGACCAAACCAGCAACCTAGGCATGTGCCCTGACCAGGAATTGAACCCATGACCATCCAGTTTATGGAACAGCGCTCCAACCAACTGAACCACACTGTCCAGGACAGAGCCTCAGCTTTTACTACACTATCTTATCCTTTAGTAAATACTCAAGGAGTGTCTGCTGAGTGACTGAATGATGCCTATTGAGTGAGTAGCTTTACAGCTCACAGTTACTTCCATTATGTTATTAATTCTTCACAGCAGCCTTTCCTTGGAAGGTGTGTGTGTGTGTGTGTGTGTGTGTGTGTGTGTGTGTGTGCGCGCGCAGTCATCTTCATTGTGCAGTTGAAGAAAATGAAGCTTAGAGACGGGAAGTAATCTGCCCCAGGTCACAGCTAGGAAGTGACAAAGCCAAGACTTGCTATCCATTCCCCTAGCTGGCTTTTGGTGTGCTGTCCTGGCTGGAAGCCCCAGAGGGGCCCAAGAGGTGGTCTATTTTCCTCATCACTTGGTGCATAGAGAGAAATAGGTCTTCTGCACTCAGAGATTCCAGTATCTCAGGAGGTCAAGCTGGAAAGGACCAGGGAAAGCATCCACCCTTCCCCTTTATATTGGAGCTGGTCCCAGAGAGATGAGCAGTTTGCTGAAGGCCACACAGCAACTAAGTCAGCATACTTGAGCCCACACAGTGCCCCTTCTCCCCGACCTCTCCTAGGGGCCACGGCCGGCTGGCCAGCCCATGAACACGTTTCCCCAGGGGATGAGGTTCTGCATGTGAGCTGGAAACTGGGAGGAGTGTAATGAGGAGGAAAGAGTCCAGCAGGGAGAAAATGGGTTGCTTCAGGGAAAGAATTCCAAACAGATTGAGCTGCCATGGAGCCCCTGTTATTAGTAATTGTAGTATCATGAGGATGCCTGGGAAGATGGTGGTGATGACGATAACATTCAGGATGCGGGGGAGAAGGGGGAGGCAGACGGCATCCTGTGCGCTGAGGCCAAGCGTCTCAGCTCAGTCACTTCTGCCCTAGGACCGGGATTTACTCCGCCCGTTCAAAAGAAGGAACAGCTTGAGCAGGGCCACAGCAAACGGTGGTGCAGACTGAGCACTGCTCACAGGGGGGCCTGATGCGTGGGAACAGTGGGGGCTGAAATTCAGTTCTGCTTCTTGCACTAGGCCATGTGGCCTGCCCTGGGGCTGGGTCACACCCAGAAGAAGGGGTGCCTTTTTCTAATTCCACAAAGACTGCATGTGGGTTAGCAGTGGCCTTGAGCTGAAATACACAGGAGCATGTATTGGGGGTGGGGTAGGGACCACATGCCACAGCTCATCTCCTTCCTGGCTACGCCAGCTGTGACCTTGAATCTGGCTGCCGTTACTTATTCCCTTGTGATTGGGCCTTGAATCAATCCCCTAACCTCTCTGAGTCTTAGTTTCCATATCTGGAGAATGGGACAGTATTGGGAGGGTTCAATAACATCGATAACATGCTGGACAGTGCTTGGCACAGAGTACATGATAAAAACAAAATGGATTCCCTCCCCTATCCCTATCCTTCTTTCCCTGGGTGCTAAATCTGTGTCCTGCCTTTGTTTGGGGCTCAAGCCCCCTCCAGACGCCCCTCCGTCTATCCCCCAGGCAGCAGGACCTCCCACTCTCCAGAGCACCAAGGGAGGAATCCCTAGGCGGTTTCTCCTGAGCATTTGTGGCCAAGACCTAAATGTCTGGGCCACTAATGCCCTGCCTGCCTGTCTGCGAGGGTCCCTTTGGGAATGAGGGCGGCTGCAAGATCCTTGGGCCTTTCCCCTCTCCTTCTCCTCCCCCTCCCCAAGGCTGCTGAGAGGCTGGGGTGATGGATGGGGCCCTGCCTTCCCCTTACCACTTCTTTGATGAGAAGAAAGAAAAGTCCACCTGAGTCTCAAATCAAAAACAGGTGAATTGCCTCTAAGTCAGGCTGGGCCCACTCTGGGGTCTGCAAGAGGGTTGGGGGCTGAGGGGAAACAGGGAGAATGTGATAAATCACACTGTCAGGCGGGGGTGCTACCCTCCAGCTGTGGCAGGGATCTACCTCACTCCCAGATTGGCATGTGCCCATCACAAGAGGTGGGAGCAAGCAATCAGCCCTACCTCTGCCATGCACACACCGCTCCCTCCATGTTGCCAGCCACCCAGTGCATGTCCAGGTGGCGACCCCATGTCACCCACATCCTCACAGCCCCAGCATGCTCTGGGCGGGGAGGCAGGAGCCTGGGGGCCTAGCCTCAGCTTGCCACCCCTTGCTGCATGTACCTGGGCAAGAGTTTCCCCTCTTTGGACTTCAGCTTCCTTACTTCTTTCATGCAGCGGGGGGGGGGGGGGGGTAGATTCCTTTGAAATGAGACATAGAAGGCAGACCATGGGCCTTGGGCTTGTATCTCAGGATGAGAGCTCAGGGTGGGGTGGGCACTATGTGGGGCCTGTAATTGGTGTTTGACTTATGTCTACCCCAAACCTCTTCCAGCACTGACATTCTACAATCATTTGCTCCAAAAGCTGCCCAGGCCCCCCAAAGTCAGCGAGCAAATATGCCACACAGATTTCTCTGCACGCCGACCGTATGGCCCCTGCCCAACCCTAGTCCCTCTCCCGGTGCAACACACGTAGATTGTCCCATCAGCGGTCCCCAGCAAACCAACGGGGTGTGGTGAGGACAGAGGGCAAATCTGGGAGAAGCAGTGCTCAGGCCTCCTGAGATTGATAGTCACTGCTGAAAAATGAAAAATGAAATAAAATAAAATAAAACAAGAACTGGGAAGTCCTCAGAGATCTAGCTCTCCATTGTCTTCAGGGCAAACAGAGGCCCAGGGGTGCAACGGGAAAGGCCACACAGCCAGTTAGGGCCAGGGCTGAGACCAGGCACCAGCCTCTGGATTCTCAATCTCCCCCACCCCCACTCCCAGAAGCTGCATTTCCTAAGTGAACTGAAGAGAGTTTCCGACCCAGAGCCTCCTTCACTCCCAGGTTCCAGCAGCAGTTGATGTCCCGGGGCAGACTCCCCATCTCGACCCTCAAAGGCTGGGTACCAAGGCCCAGTCCACACAGCCACCAGCCTGAGATGCTGCGGAGGAGCAGAGGCAGAAGGGAGACGATGGAGGGAGTGGGGGGAAGCCAGGGGAGAGGAGAAGGAGAGGAAGATGAGAGAGTGAAAGCTGAAAGCTTACAAAGGAGCAAGAAGAGGGAATACCCTGGAAGAGGAGGTTGGAACAAGGGCTCTGAGAAGGGAAACTCGGGCCGGGGAGGGAATGGAGGGCGGGCAGGTGAGCGAGAGACAACCTAAAAGGAGACAAACAAGGAAACTGGATCTGCAGAGGGGAGAGAAGAGGGCTGTGGCCCAGGGGTTCCCCTCCCCATTTCATAGAGCTCCCCCAGGGGCAGTGGGGGCAAATTGAAAATGAAACACCTCGTCCCCGAGCCCAGGGATGTGACCCTCAGCAAAAGAGGATTAGGGAGGCTTCCAAGAGGAAATGGGAGGGTGCCAGGAGTGGGGGAGCCTAACAAACTCCTGCTGTGCCCCCGCCCCAAGCCAGCCAAAGAGCGCGCCTGGAAGACCCCCAGGAGCCATGGAGCGCTAGTGCCCCCTTGTGGCCATGGCAGCAGCGGCGGTCTGGAAAATCGGGTGGGAGGGGGCACCAGCTTGGGCTTTGAACATGAAAAGAGACAGGTGTGACTGAGAACCCAGGGGATAGGCCAGTGACTTTGCTGGAGACTTCCAAGACTGTCAAGCATCAGTAGAAACCAAAACAGTGAGCCAGACGGTTTCGCCTGAGTCTCTCTCATCCTTTCACCGGAGCTAGGCATGAGACTCTAAGGCAGGAGAAAACCAGGGCACACTCGTGCCTCAGAACGCCCCTTTGTACCCCAGTGGCACAGTGTCAGTTCTTGCCATCATGGCCTCTGCCTTTCATTTGAGCCTCTGGGTGCGTCCCACTTCGCTACAGGAACTGCATGTCTAGGGCAGTGTGTGTATGTGTTGTGGTTGGGGGGACAGATCTTGTGCATGGCAAAGTGTGGGGCCTTAAGCAGGGCCACCCAAAAAAGGGTGGCACACAGCTGATCCTAGAAGAAAGTCAGGGAGCTGAGCTGGAAAAGGCAGTCACCTGGAGGAGTCAGGAACCCTAGCTTCCACCTTGCCTCCATAGCTGTCTTGCTGTGCAATTTTGAGCATATCCTTGCCCTCTCTGAACCTCAGGTGCACCAGCTAAAACCAAAAGCTCTAATGACAGAGTTGAAGAAAGAATGAATCCACTGGTAGGCAGATTTAGCACTCCATTCTGGTTTTTAACATTATTTTATTTTGTTTATTTTAGACAGACGGAAGGAAGGGAGAAAGAGAGAGAGAAACATCGACATGAGAGGGAAACATTGATCAGCTGCCTCTTGCTTGCACCCCCAACGAGGGGCCTGAACCCAGGCATGTGCCCCGACTCAAAATCAAACCAGCAACCTTTTGGTTTGTGGAACAACATCCAACCCACTGAGACACACTGGTCTGGACCATTGTGATTTTTGAGAGGTGGTTAGTACATACGACCGCGAGGGTGTCCCACCCAGCCCTCATCCCCAACTCTTCAAATGCCCTCAGCAATACTCCTGCCCCAGATCTACCCAGAGAGGCCCATGAGAGCAAAGCCAGGCCTGCTCAGTGGGACTGGGACGCCTTTTCTTGCATGGGGGGGGGGGTTAAGAGCAAGAGGCCAGCCTTTCCTCAGTCCCCCACCATGGCAGGGCATGTAGACACCCTCACATGTCCATCCAGAGCCCAGGGCGCTGGGGTGGATGGGAACTGCAAGGTCAGCAAGATCTCGTCAGTGAGCCCAGCCCAAGGCAGGAGTCTGAGGGCTGGAAATGGAGAAACCTGAGCCTGGCTCAGCTCCCCTAGAGAGGAGGGGAAGGAGGGAGGGAGCACAGGGAGGTGAAGGGCACCTCAAGGAGGCCGGCTGGCTCAGGCAGGGGAGCCCAGGCCCAGTGTGTAAAGAACTGAGCCTTGGAAGCAGCAGGGAGGCAGGATAAGCCAGCAGGAGAAATCAACCAGAAAGAAGGCCGAGTGAGCGTCTTTGGTTTTAGAGTCAGTTTGGTGCTGAGCCTGTCTGCTAGCCTCCTGTGCCTCAACTTCCTCATCTGCAAAATGGAGGTGTTAGTTCTCATCTTGCAGAGCTCTTGTGAGGATTCTATGAGTTAATGCTTGTGAAAAAAAAAAAATGAAAGAAACACTTTAGCATATTCCCTGGCACCTAGTGACTGTTTTCTTTTCTTTTTTTCTTCCTTCTATTTCTATTTTTAATCCCAAGAAATCCTGTCCCAGCACGCACCAGGCTGAGAATCCTGGAATGATCTAGCTGGCAAGACCCTTATAGTCCAAGACTGAAAGAAACTGATCACGTTCAAATTCCACTCCCTGCCTCACCTCCCCGCCACCCACCGTGATACACAGAGGTACATTTCAGCTCAGAGAGGGGAAGAGACTTGTCTAACATCACACAGCAAATTGTGCCTCAGCTGAGGGCCCTTCACTACCAGGCCTGAGCCTCCCTTTTTGCCCTTCCCTGGATGGGCATGCTCCAGTGCCCATGAATCTACCCATAGGATCTTGGCAAGTGTTTCAATGGCTGCAACACAGTCCTGACACCTGAACTGAGGGGTCTCACCCTGGCTTTGTTGGAGGTCCAGACATCTTACAGTCACTTCACCTCCTCTATCCTACGTCCCTTGGAGCCAGAGAGTTTTTCCAGCTGCAAGGTGTCTTGTAGATCACTTGGTCCCCCAGCCTCCTCTGCCATGCCATCTGCCATCATTGGTCCCCATGTCTGTGCCCTCCATTCCCGCCTCAACCTTCTTGTCCCCGACCCTGTTTGCCCCTGAAGGCATTTAACCTGAAAGCCTAGACTATCTCTTGTCCCATTTCCCTAGGTTCAGGCCACGTCTGCTTGAAAAATAAGACAACCACAGAACAGAGGCATCCGTCCTGTCCGGCTCAGCAGACAACTGGCCCTCCTCCCTCACCATGGCCCACCAGGCCCACCAGTACGCTAGCTGTTGTCTTATTCCTGTTCCTGCCTTGAGTGGTCAGCCTGGAACAGGGCAGAGTTCCGGACTCAGGCAGGACTCCAGGCCCCTGGGAAAGGAGACCAGAGGCCGCCACCCTCGGGAACCTGAGGAGCTGGAGGCACCCACTGACCCTTCCAACACTGTCCCCTCCCTCCCCATAGCCCAGCGTGGGCTGGACTATTCCCTAGCGCCTGGGCTAGACCTGTTTCCAATGATTCACGTCTATGCATTCCCACCTCACCCCTGGGAGCCAGCTCTGCACTCTTAATAGATCTTACGGTTAAGAAGTTTTTTCCTGCTACTCAGCGTTAGTGCTTAAAGTGCAGTTACACTCTGAAAATTGACCATAAAATGACACCATGGGGTCCACATTTATCCTCCAGCCACAATTCCAGACCAGCTTGGTTCAGTTTTCAGGTTGAAAAATGGCTTTTGGGGGCTTCGAACTCCACCCAAGCCCTAAATCTGCCTCAGTGCTTCCCCGTCGGTGGCGCCTCCCTCCTGCAGGCTGGGGGAGGGGCAGGGCCTCGAACTGCTGAGGTGGCAAGCCAGGCTCAGCTCAGTTTGGCCCACTTCCTGCCAGAGGTGGGGGGGGGGGTGAGGTGGGCCACTGTAGAGTGTGAGGGACCAGGTGTGGATGTGGGCAGAGATGGGCCCAGCCTACCCAGGCTTGGAGGCCTCCAGTGCTTCCCCCGTGCTGTGATGGACCCTGGAATGTGTCCTTCCACCCCTGGGCACGGCTAGGAACAAGGCTAAGAGAGGGAGCCTCCTCAGCCCAGGCCTCTCTGCAGGGTAAGTGGGAAACACGATAAGGAAGGGAGGAACACCGGGGGGTCTCAGCAAGATTCAGCAGTCCTGTTACCTCGGGTGTGCCACTCCTGCAGTGTGCAGCAAGGGCAGGGTCACTTCCCTGACCAGCCAGTTTAGAGTCAAGTAAGGGCTGAACTCAGACTCCTCCGATCTGCAGGTGACCGCTCTTGCAAGGCAGGATAAGAAGGTCCTGACAGTTTGGCTGCGGGTCCACGGGCTCCGGGGCTGAGTGCCGGGGGGCTTCTCCTCGGGTTCCCAGCTGCCACCGCGCCGAAACTCGGGCCAGTTCCCGGCAGGAGGACCCTCCATCGAGTCGCTCCTCCTGTTTACTCTAACAAGCTTGGTTATCTGGTTCCCAAGCCCACAGCAAATTAGAAGCAGTAAATCAAAAGGGGGCAGAGGGGCTGCTGGAAGCAGGCACACTAAAAGTGTCAAGACGTGAGAGCTGACAGCCTGACAGCAGGGGAGTAGGCAGCAAAACTAGTAAAACACAAAACAACCCCAACCAGGTACAAGAGCTCAAAGATCGCAAACAAGCAGGGCCATTTCGTGCTGGAGAAACGGGCCCGAAGAGATCACCCTGGCGCTGTGCTAATAATGATGGGGGATGAATGGGGGCAGCCCCCGAGCTTCAGAAAGAGCTCGATTATGCCCTGTTCCAGGAGGCAGAGCAGATAAGGAATGTTTCCTCCACACTTCCATCAAAAATGAGTCATTTTTTAAGTGCACACTCACGAGAATAACCCCTCACCTGTGAGGCAAGTCCTGAATCCCACGTGGCCCATTTCCTGAGCCCCACAGAGCTGAAGTTGGGGGGTTCCCCATCCAGCCAAGAACCAATGCTCTGTGGGACATGCCTGCTGGCTTGAGAGCCAGTCCTGACTCCAGCACCAGCTCCACCACTTACTGAACCTGGGACCCTCAGCCAACCACTGGCCTCTCCAAACCCAGCTCTGGGAAATGTTGACAACCATACCACCTTGCAGGGCTCTGAGAATTAGATCGGACACGCCAAAGCCCATGTGTTTGGCCCTCAGTGTTCAATTGGGACTCTGAATGTCTCCCCCTCCCCTGAGAAGGTCTCCTTCCAGAGGTCTGGAAACTGTGGGCCAGCCCCTGTGTCCCAGCTGTCCCCTGTGGAAGGATGACAGATATGAGAAGCGACGCTGGCTCTGGGCAGGGCTGGTGTATGCCAAGAGATTGGGGGGGCGGGGTCCGGGGAGCCAGGATTGTGGGAACAAAGGTTAGGGGCCAAGGAGCCCGCTTTGCTTCTTCCTCTTCCTCTGGGTTCCCTAGCCTTCCCCTTTAAGGTCAGGTTCACGGCCTTTGTGTTAGCAGCCAAGGGCACCTGGCACTTAAGCCAGGAGTGGTGACTAGGGACCTACCTCCTGTGGGTCAGGTGACAAAACGTATCACGGGAAAAACACCTGTGGGGCAGACCAGGCAGGCCAGTGGTGGTGTGGACGAGACACGGCCAGCATCTGTACGTAGGCCTGGGTGTTCCTGGCACCTGCTGGCCTGGGCACTTGTATTTCAGAGACACATGGGACAAGGTCACTCTGCTCAGAGCCCAGCTTCAAACTTTCCCCCAATGTCTTAGAAGAACACCCTCCCCTCCACGCCATTTGGGTGGGACAGAAAAGGACAGAAGGCTCATGCTGGAGCGAGGAAGGTTGAGGGGATGGGAGACACCTGAATCCGTCCCATCAGGACACAAAGGCAATGTTCGAAGCGCCATGAAAAGATGCGGACTTTAGCTAGCCTGGTTCTGAACTGAGACAAGTGTCATCTCTCAAGTTCCAGTTTCCTCTAAGAGCATGGGCTTTGGTGACAGACATACCTGTTTCAAATCCCAAGCTGACCACTTCTTCTGTGACTGTGGGCAGGTCACTCGCTCATAAGCCTCAGTTTTCTCTTCTACTTTATGTCATTGTTGAAAAGATGATGTGAATAAAAGAAGTTAGCACCAAGTCTGGCATGTAGTACAAACTCACTAAATGGTATGTGTGCATAGCTGTTACCGCTCTGGGTGCAACACACAACTGACTCATTTACCCCCCACAGCAATCCTTTGAGGTAGGTATTATTGTCCTCCAGGTTCTGAGGGTATCGATGACTTTCCCTATGTCGCACAGCTAGGAAGCAGTGGGAACAGGATTCAAACCCAGGCACTGGGACCCCAGAGCTTTTATCTACTATGCTATAATGCGGATTGATTAGGTGAATAGGTGCAGAAGGGCTCTGTCACCTTTGGATTGCTACACTGATGAGAGGGGTGTGTGCTGTTACTCTTTATGAATCGTGTTCGCAGCGCGAGTCCCTGGAGATACGCTGGATGTGGGACTGCTGAGTGAGAGGCTCCTGGAGCCTGAGGACCTGGTGATGCCTCAGGTTTGCCACCCAGCAGCCTGGCCACCGCTCACGGGCCTCCCACTTGCTGGATTTCTCACGGCCCATGTTCCTCTTGGCTTGCGCATTTGTGTGTGTGGGGCTTCTCAACCAGCACCTGCCCTCTGGAACTCAAGCCTGTGAAGGGTGGCTCGGTGCCCCGCAGCTGCCAGGAAGGGGACATCAAAGGCACAGCACGTGGGTGAGACGGCTCCCTGCTTTGTTTTGTTTGGGTTCCGTGGTGTGCGCGCAAGCACACGCGCGCGCGCACACACACACAGGAATATGGGGGCTTTGGCAAGCAGGCAGACCAAGGACCTGGTAGACTGGGGAGTGACTGGGGAGGGGCAGTGGGGAAGCAGGAGGGTGACAGGAAAATGTGGCAAAGGCCTGGAGGACTGGAGGGGGGGCAGGAAAGAGGTGATGGTGTAGACAGCTGGCAGGGCGAGTTCCCTGTGTTACGCTGCTTCTGGAGGCAAGCCCTGGCACAGCGTCAGGCTAATGCAAGGTTGTGCGCTGGCATCGCGGGTTGTTGTTTTTTTTAATTCATTCATTCACGCATGCATTCACTCACCCAACAACTACCCACCAAACCACCAAGTAGGAACTAGTGGTTTAGAGAGTGAGCTCTGCAGTCACACTGCCTGTGTTGAATCCTGGCTGTACATTTCCTTTTTAAAGATTTTACTTATTTATTTTTTAGAGTGAGGAGAAGGGGGGAGAAAGAGAGGGAGAGAAACATCACTGTGTGGTTGCCTCCCGCACACTCCTAACCGGGGACTGGGCCCACAACCCAGGCATGTGCCCTGACTGGGAATCGAACCAGCAATCCTTTGGCTTGCAGGCCGGTGCTCAATCCACTGAGCCACACTGGCTAGGCTGTGCTTTTTATTGACTGAACAACCTGAGTGGTGCCTCAGTGTCTGCATCTCTGAAATGGGTTTAATAGTACTTATCTCAGTGCATGGGTATGAGGACTCAATTATTCCATACAAAGTTTCCAAGACGATGTCTGGCACACAGTAAATGCCCAATAAACGCCTATTACATGCGCTCACACATACAGATTACACGCCAGGTCTTGTGTTAAAAACACAAGGATAACAAGACCGACACCGTCCTTGTTCTCCTGGGGCTGGCATTCCATCCTGAACTGATCCTGTGGTGGAGGCCTTGCTGTCATTTCGCAAATCCTCCCAAATAGCCACAAGTGGATTGAGTGTTCAAACTGGCACCACCTGGCCCTGAACGAAACTTCCACTCTGCTCTGCTCCACTTTTCTCAGTGGGTACAGGCGAGGCCTGTCAGCTCTGCACAGTCCTAAAGGAAATCAGCACATAAGCTCGAGCAGATGGTGTGACCAGCGTGGACTTCATCACGAGCTGGCTTCTAGAATAGTTCTTGGTGGCTAGAATGGTGGCAGAAATTAGTTACCTAAAAAAGTAGACCAGGAAAGAAAATCTATCAAATTTATCAAGTCAGTCTCTCTCTCTCTCTGTCTCTGTCTCTCTCTCTGTCTCTGTCTCTCTCTCTCTCTGACATTCTTGGCCTCTAAGAATTAGCCCACCCCAGCAGGCATGCCACTGGTACCCTTAATGCACATGTGCATACATATATGTAGGGACATGCACACATTGACATGTGTTGTCATGGGCACAGCCAAGAAGGGAAGGGGAACAGGGTTGACCTGGAACCTGGACACTGGGCAAGGGTGGTGGGATCCAGCCTCCAGGCCCCAGAGAGCCTGGCCACTCCCCAGGAGCCACTGCCCTGACAGCTACTCACAGATCACCTTCTGTCAAAGTGTATCCCAGAGAACCTGAGTACCTGGGAAGGTTAAGATATATTTGACGTCCCCCCCTCAAAAAATTCAATGTCAAATAAATAAGAGAAACACCAAGTCAGAGCAATGGAAAGGGGTTTGTGCGTTTGTTTGACTGCAGGACTTCTCAGAGCCTCCAATAAGCTCCCGGACAAGCAAATCCCTGAGGCTGTGCATGTTTGTAGCTGTTGATCTATTGCGTTTCCCAAACCGACTGGACCACCAAAGCCATTCTGCACAGAACATCTCAGTCACTTTGAGAAATGTGACCTTGAGTTTTCTCCAGGCTCTGGACTCAGCGTTCTTCCATCGCCCTTACATACTAGGATCTTGCCTAGTTTCCTAAGTCCCTGTGCAGAAGCTTGGGACCTTGCCACCCAGCCTCTTGCCTGGGTCAGCAGCCTGCTCTACATCCCCACAGTCTCCACACACTCCCCAGGTTCCAATTCATCAGAGAGGGGTGGGAGGGGGTCACCAAACCCCTCTTCAGATCTCTCCCCTGAGATGCAGGGTCTCCCTTTGGAGCCACTCATTGCCACAGGCCTGATGGCGAGGTGGGCAGCTGAGGTGCCGGCAAAGGGCCCACCCTGTGCCCATGGGCCTGCACTGTTCCACATGATGGGGGGGGGGGGTTCCTGTTCATTACCAGCTTCAACTCATTAGAGCAGCTCCAGGCCCAGGAGGATGGAGGGAGAGGGCTGTGCAAATTAATGAGCGACCAAATTAAACATGTTCTCTCAGCCTGCAATCTGTTCCAGCTGATCAGCTGAGGCCTGGGGATTTGAAAGTGGGAAGTTCCTGCCCCGTGGGCCAGAGACCTTAAGGCAGCCATCTCCTCCTGTTCCATAAGGCGGCCTGGCAGAAGTACAGTCGCCCAATTCCGCAAATAAAAACACAGGACACCCAATTAAAAGCCCGACTTCAGATAAACAATTGTTTGTTTGTTTTTAGTACAAGTGTGTCCCGTGCATTATTCAGGACATACTTAGAGTAAAAATATTTCTTGTTTATCTCAAATTCAAATCTAACTGGGCATCTGGCGTTTTGTCTGGCAACTCGAGTCTGGAGGGTTCCAAGGCTCTAGGAGCTGGGGGCCCAGGCCTGGGCTGGGACAGGGACAAGCACCGTAAGCTCAGACTCTGAGAACCTCCACCCCTCACCCATGCAGAGGGCCGTTCTCCTTCACCTACCCCATTCCCTCGTGCCCTTCAGTAGACCATGATGTGCTTGCAAAAGGGCCCCATCTGGACTGGGAGGCAGGAGACTGAAGGGCAAGGCCCGCCACTGCTCCTGTCTCACCGGGTGACCCTGGCCAGTCACGTCCCCTGCTGGGCAAGGTGTGAGAGCCCCGTTGGTGCAGATTCTGCCAGTTTGTGTCAGAAGTGCCTCTGAGGGACTGAAGGGGACACGAAGGGACTGTCCACCACTGTCCACCAGTGGTCCCCCAGGGGCAGTGGCAGTGACACAAGTGCTGGGCATATCAGCGCGGTGCTCCAAGGACTGGCATGTGGGTACGCTGCTCCCGTTTCCCTGCAGAGCAGAATGAACCACGATATCACGCCACACGTGAAGGAGCCACGTGGGCCCCATTCCGTAGCCAGGGAGATCGAGGCCCTAAGAGGTTCCCAGCTGAGTCAAAGCAGGAACTGCCGCTTCCTTTAGAAGCCCCATCCCTTCTTCCTTGTTCTGGGTGAATCCAGATGGGAGTGGGCAGCCCTGCCCCACGTGGCGCCTCTGTTGTCAGTGATGTCACCAGAAAGGCACTTGGAGGAAGCAAGCAGCTGCTCTCCTGCTCCCCCCAACCCCCATGCCTCAGTGGGCAGAGAGCTTAGGGTTAGACATATTGTCAGGCCAGATGTGGATTTGGGTTCTAATTCTCTTCTCTTCTTTCCCCCTGAGGTCTAAATCCTTTAAGTCTTTCTTTTTGCTTCCTGAGGAAGGGAAACACATGCGCTGCAGCGGGTGGGGCTTCTCCGCTTTCCAGCTTCTGTAGCCAAGTTCCCCAGTCCCAGCCTCAGATCCGCCCCCAAGCTTACCCTGCCAATGGGGTCTGCAGCAGGGGTGCCCAGGCCTGGGGAGGGCCTGCTTAGCTCTGGGCTATAACAAGGCCCTCCAGTGGCAGAAAGAAGACTTGCAACCTTCCTTCTGTGGGCCAGGACCCCGGGGCCTCCTGGAACACCCTCCTTCCCCGTCCTCCAGCACCTAAGAGAACACCCACCCAATCAAGTTCTTGCTGGTAACTGAATCATTGAACACAATCACAAAACCCAAATGATAATCATGGCCTGTTTCTGCACATTAGAGCTGAATGGGACCTGAGAGATTTTTTTACTCCAACCTCCCTTCTATGAAAATGAGGAAACTGAGGCCTACTGAAGGCGGTAAGGGGTTTGAAAACTCAGGTGTTCAGCATCTGCCAGAAGCCACACAAACCTGCTGAACAAGGCGCGATAATACTGATTTATAGACGGAGAAATTGAGGTTCTCTGAGGATACTGACTTGTGCAAGGCCGTGCGGCTGGGAGGAACTGAACCAAGATGTGAGCCCCGGGCCCTCTGACTCAAAAGCACTTGTTCTTGCTGCCACCGGGACACCTCTTCTGCCTCCACTGAGGTGTCGGGCAGGACCCCAAAATGCATAAACCTCAGCTCCGGCTTGCAGGACATGGTGCCCCCAGACAGGCAGTCAGCGACACAAGCTTTCCTCACATCACTGCCCACGCAGACCTTCCCACAGCTCACTCTTCCCTTCTCAGCCTTCACCCTCTCCTCCCCACTTCTACCTTCCCTGTGCCAGGGTGACTCTCCTGAAGTCACACCCCATTTCCTAGCCCTGTGGCCTGCTGGCCAATCCGCCTCATTTCAAAAGCATCCTCATTTAGATCCCACTGTGGAGGACTGGCATTATCTCTTCCACATTTGAAAAAAACTGAGGCTCGGCAAGGTTACTCACATGGGGCCCTGAGCCCAGGTCACCTGACTGATCCCCTGCACAGGCCTCTCTTGCAAGCTCATCTCGGTCACCTCAAGTCCAGTCCCCATTGGAATTCCAGGCATGAAAATGACAGGTGGCATCTGTGCAAAAGCTTCTTCCCTGCCCCCAGTCCCCCACTCTCGGCTCCTCAGCCTTCCCAGTGACTGAGGCCTGTGCCCTCAGGTGCCCCTGCCTTCCAACTACCATCCCCTTGACCCTGGGCCAGGCCAGGGCTTGGCCAACAGTCTTATCTAATATAGTCCCCTCTTGGTTTCCAAATGACCCCATTCAGGTTGGCAGGGGAGCTCAAGGGGGCGTTCGCACCCCTCAGATCCCCAACCCTTACTCCCATCATCAGTAGCACTCAAGGAAGAGGAAGACAGAGATACAGGTAGAGAAGAGGGGAGACAGAGAGAAAGGGGGAGAGGCAAAGCCCAGGAGCATGGGGCAAGGAAGAGGGCAGGGGTGGTCAGTGCATTGCTCCCCAAGGCAATGAGCTGATCTGGCAGGCAGTAAGGTTTCTTGAGAAAAGGTGCTCCGTTGCGTGAACAGCACTCAGCAAGCACCCAGCTGGCATAGAGTACGTGCTCAGCACACGTTCGCTAGTTTGACGGAATGAATGAAAGCACATTTGTCCTCAGCAGCAACCCCCACCCCATGATCACCTCGCTCCCCTTGAGCTCCGCCTCCACACTGAGGAGCTGGAGCACCCCTGATCTGGTGCTTGGCACAGCTCACCTGAGACTGTCAGTTTCCCTTCCATGGGCTCATGTCATAGATTCCCTGGCGGACAGAGCTGGCAGAGCCCTCTGACAACCTAGGCCCACCCCTCATGGTGCATATGGGGACACTGAGGCCCAGAGCAGGGAAGGGGCATGTGTACTGCGTCCCCCAGCAGGGCTGGAAGGAGAAGGCTGGACTCGGGCCGCCCGGAGTTTAGTGCGCTACTTACCATGTCGCTGGCCCTCCTTAAGGAGCCCACCTGCAGCCGTGCTGCGGGGAGGTCAGAGATCTTGCTTCTGGAGAAGGAATGACAGCTCCCTGTCCCCACAGTATGGCAGGCAGCTCCAGCCAGCAGCAGACCCTACTTCCGGGAGACGACTTCGGGAAAGACAGTTCGCAGACTATCTTCCCTGATGTGCTGAGGGGTAGGGAGTCTGGAATGCAGGCAGCACTGATCAGGATGCTTATCCAATCTCTCCTCCTTCTCTCGGCCACCATGGGGGTCTGGTCCAAACTATGGTTGGAGCCGTGAACTCGGGCTCTGACAAACCTGGATCTTGTACTTAGTAGCCGTGAGTCCCTTCACCTCTCTTAGCCTCACTTTCCTCGTCGGTAGAAACACAGCTAACCCCAATTCCTTCCTGGGATTTGTGTGAGACTTCAAAGGGACAAGGCACACCCTGAGAATTGCATAGCACATGTATGTCACACAGTAAATGCTCAATAAATGTGGGTGGTTCCAGCACCCTCCTTCCCCATCCTACTGGTCCCACCTCTTTGCACCTCTGTGGCTTGGTCCTGGAGCTTCCTGCTCCCTCCAGCCACAGGAGACGAAGATTCTGGCTGCAGGTCCTCTCGGTCCCCTTGCACTCGCAATGCGACCTTGAGCGGCCCCTTCGCCTCGCTTCCTTTACCCATGAAAGGCCTTCATGGTACCTCCATATGAGCCAAGGGCTCCTTGGCCCCTTCTAGATGTAATATGGCATTTCTAGAAACTATCCTATGCTGATGCCAGGTCAGTCTAGAATCTAGCCTAGATCCTCATGTTAGAGTGTGTGCATGCATGTGTGTGTGTTCATGTGCACTCCTGCGGGGAAGACTGTGCAGTCCCAAACTTCCCCATTATCTCGGGCTATTTCTCTCCCACAGCGTAAGGAGCCTGTGGGTAACTGGGATCCAACCTCCCCGGTGCAGGCTGGCTGCCCCTTCCAGGCCCATGTGTGGTTCTCCAAAAATGGTGCTGTCCCAGCCAGCCCCCCTTCTCCCAGCCTTTGCCTGCCTCTTTTCTACCAGCTCCTTTCAGGGTCATTCTCCATCCCTTCTCTCTCTGCTTCTGGGCGTGGGAGGGCGCTTCCTGAGCCCCCAGTGCCCCAGCACGCAGACACAGCCCCTACAGCCAGCTCACCCTCTCCTTCTTTCTTCCTTTCCTGGGACAAACTCCTGATTACTCCTTCCTCCCCACAACGTCCTGGTTCCTGTGCCTGACTTGCTATGTGATCCTGTACAGCCCTTCCTCTCTCTGCCTCCCTTAAGCCATTTGTGAAATGCGGGTGATCACACGAGGTCTACCTGCCAGCATTGCCGAAGGCTGTGCTTCGGCTCACACTGACGAGAAAAGGCCTGGACCGGTGGTTTGGAGCAGGCCAGGCCATGGTGGCTGGTCCTGCTGGCAAGTGTCATGGGACAGGGACTCAGAGGCAAGAGAACTGGTCTACCCTCGGACCTGTGTCCCCTCCGCAAGATTTTCACCAAGAGGCTCTTGAGGGACACTGAGCTCCCTCTTCCCTTCTGAGCTGTTCACACAGAGATAAAACGGGGACATCTTGCTATGGGTGCGCTGCGGAGGGAGGCTGGGGTTATTGAGCCAGGAAGGTACTACTTGGTTTCAGGGAGGACGAGCATGCCCTGTCCTGGTCCCTGGTCTCAGTGTTGCTCCCCAACTGTAAATGTGCAAATACAGTCATTTCTGAGGGAGCCCCTCTCATGGCTGGGGCAGGGCCAAGGCCTGCAGCCAACCAGGTGGCTTCCATTAGGTGCTGGCCAACCCAGGGCAGCAGAGTCCCTAATCCCACGGTTTATGGGACAGCTGTCTTCACCAGGGGGCAAGGGCGCAAAAGGCAAAAAACTGCAGTTTCCAAACCCCGCAGTTTGCCCTTGCTCTTTGTATTGCTTCCCACTCCTGGGCTCTCTCTTTCATTCCTCCCCCACCCTGTGAATCTCCCAGGGTGCGTCTGGGCTCTCTCTCTCCTGTCACCTTCCTTCCCCTCCTTCTCAGTCTCAGGCCTTCTTTCCGCTCCCTGCGCCTGTCTCACGGAGGTATCTTCTGGGTTGGGAGCTTCGGTTGCTGCGATGTCAACCCTACTGCTTGCTCTGTGCTCTTGCCCTGGGCCCTTCCTGAACCCCCCCTTTCCCGCCCTCACTGATTCCCCTCTCCTTTCTTGTCTCTCTGGGCTGGGCGGCTTCTTCCTCCTGGGCAGCAGCAGGGGCAGAGATGAGCAATGTGGGGAGCAGATGTGGGACACCCTGTCCCCCCACCCCCTGCCGGCCAGATGCGGCTCATCCGGTGGATGAGGGCGGCCTGAGCCCTCCCAGGCTGGGCCTGCCAAGCAAACAGGTTCTTAGCCTGCCCAGCTACACGCTGTTTTGGAGGCGGTTTTGACCGACAACAGGAAAGAAAGTAAAACACATAAAAGAGAAAAAACACAGTCATCCAGTAAATGAATGGAAGCTGAGCAGCAGGGAGCAAGCTGCCTGCAGCTACCTGGGCTTGGAGGGTGCTGCATGAATGGGCTTGGCAGGGAAAGGAGAGACCCTGAATGGCAAGGAACTGCCTCGGGAACCTGCCTCATGCGCTGCGCTGCTCTGGGCCAGACAGTGCCAGGCTGGATCTTGGCAGCAGCCCGGGCACCCAGATAGGCAATCCAGGCCCAAAGAGGCTAAATGATTTCCTCCCAGGCATCTCTCCTGCAACATCCATCACTCCCTGTCCTAAAGGGCTCTCCCGTCACAGGGTTCCATGCTCTTCTCTCACCATCCCTCTGTCCTCTGCGTGGTGCTCCGTTGGCAGGGCAAACTGCCCAGAGAAAGCCAGTTCGCAGCGCTGCCTGTGTCTTGACAACTGTTGAAGCATCACTTTCCTTCAGGGGTTTCCCTGTTGCACTTCTATCAATTGGCTCCAGTCTAGGCCAGACCCTTTGGAGTTCCGGGGTTGGGGGCAGGCTGCTCTAGTCCCAGAGTAAAGCTGGGCACCATCTTGGCTCTGTTTGTTCCTGGATCCTTGAGCAACCTGGGCTCCAGGCCCACAGCTCAGCATCTGTTAAATTTCCTGAACCTGCCCCAGCGGCCATCCTGAGCTGCACCCAGCACACCTGCCCTGCACCAGCCTCTTCTCTGTAGCTTCCCCCAACTCTTTCCCAGCTCTCCACCCATATTCCAACCCCCTACGCTGGCCCAAGCCTGGCCTCTCCTCTTCTCCCCTTTGATCCATTTGCCTGGTCAGCCTTCCCCAGCAGGCACCTCTTGCCTATTTTGCAGATGGAGAAACAGACCTGGAGAAGGTAAGACATTGGCCCCAGCCTCTGGCCCTCCAGACCCAGGGGACAGCAATAATAGGAGGATGGAGCTCCATTCCAAACTTCTTAAGACCAAACTCACTCCAAGGCCCATCTCAAGCCCAGGAATGGTCTATGATAGCCATGCCCAATATGCAGGTGACAAACTTTGACCTCCAAAGTGACTGGGACTTGACACTGGAATAAAATCTCTTTCCTCATGGCAACATGGCAGGCATCTGGCCAGCCCCCCCCCCCAAGAACAACAGAACACCTTCCTCCTGTCTTATCCACACACACACCCCAAAAAACAGTAGCATATCCTTACGTAGCACCTTTGTCCCAGAGTATTTGTAGGCTGTCATCCATCTCCTTTTCTCATGATGCCAGCCTATGGAAAAGGATAAGGTGAGGACCAGAGAAGGACAGTGATTTTCCTAAGGTCACACAGCTCTGCAGGCCCCTTCCCAACCCCATGAGCTTCTCCCCTCAGTAGGTCACCTTTCTTAGAGGAGAGACCCTCTGAGGGAGAGGGAAGAATAAAGCCCAGCAACCTATGTGAGGAAAGAAGAGCAGCAAAGAGAACCTGGAGATAAACCCTTTCTCTTGAATCGGCCCATTGCATGGAAGGTATAAGTGGCGGGTAAGGTAGGAGTTTTGGGTTTTGGTTACATGCTGTGAGAGGGAATTGCTGCCTCCTCCACCCAATGCCCCAGACAGTCTATGTGAGTGACACCTCAGGAGCACAGCGAAAGCACTGAGAATGGCTTATGCTGAATGTGGCCAGCTTGCCCTCTCTACCCCCCGCCCCACAGTTCCCACCCGTGGAGGGCAAGCCCAATAAAATGGCCCTGGTCTGGTCAAGATAGCAGAAAGTATATAAAACAAAATGGAGTCACTCATGTCAACCATGATAGCTGTCAGTCAGCTGTGACACTTTGGTTCAAGAGGGAAACTACCTAAGTCACAGTAGACACACATGACAAGGAGACACACCTAAGATATCCGCACACATTATCAGGACAGCCATGTCTGCAGAGCATGACCACCCATAAATAGGCTCCTGGGAAAATTCCCCACTTGCCGTCTGGGGTGTCAAGCAGAACAGCCATGTACCACCCATAGGTTCCTGGGAAAATTTCACACTTGGCATCAGGGGTGCCAAGACATTTATTGAAAAGACCCAGAAGGGTGGACTGCACCACTTCTCAGGTATAACTGAGGCAGGCTCCAGACCACTGCTGAGACAGCCGAGCTCCACACACCAGAGCGCTGCTCCACGCCACGCTGACCTCCCTTGGCATCAGCCGCCGGAGGCTCTGCCCTGCTGGACTGAGGACTTCACCTGCCCTGCTGCCCAACCAGGTCCAGAAATTCTGCCTTGCAAGACACTGACAACTCCCTTGCCCACCATGCTGTCTCCCAGACCTGCGGACCGAGACTCTGGGACTCAGGTTTGTTATCCCCCAACTCTGTCATGTGATGTTATTACTGATTGTTTCTGAGTGATTAGTATTGTTAGTATAGATTTGGATTAAATCTACATTAATAAAAGCCGAGTGAATAGCACAGTCACCTGTGTTGGCTGCCTGTAGTCTTTCCGTGCCAGTGTCACCTGTAGGACTAGTGGCACTTTCAGTTCTTAAGGCCTGGATCAGACAACCAGAACAGGGCCCAAGGGTTGCCTTTGGAATAAAACGAGGGCCCTCGCACAGTCCTCAAGGTGCTCTAGGATTGGGGCCTGCAGCTCCCACCCCCACCCCCCATCCATCCACTGTCAGCCCAAGCACCTCCTGCTTCCCCGACACTGATTCTGTCACCCTTCCCCAAATACTGCGCTTCTTGACACTGCCTTCGCTGACTGGTCCCTCCTCCTGAACACCGTGCCTTCTGCTTCCCTCTGGGCTAGTCAGCGAGGCTCGGAAGTGAGGGCAACACCAATGGCCCGCCCATCGGTGACCTTTCCCTCAAGTCCAGGGAGAGAGCTGGGGAGCCTTCTGAAGCTGCTGATGATGGCAGGGAGCTTAAAGGGTAGCAGGGAATTGAATGAAGAAAAGTGAGGAGAGTCAGCGCGGAGCCTTGATCATGCAAGAGGAACAGCAAGATGGGCGTCTGCAGGAAAGGAGGCCGCTAACTCGCCTCCGCACCCGCGGGCCCAGGCAATTCAGGCACAATTTCTCCTTCCAGCTTCACCACCGCAGAGTGTGTTCCACTCATTCCATTTCACAGACGAAGAAGCTGCGGTGCTGAGAAAAATGAAGTGGATCAGCCCGGGTCACAAGGCTGAGGCTCGCTGCCGCCCAGATCTGTGGAAGTCTTCACGCCTGGGGCTACAAGGGCCCCGAGCCGCTAGAGACCCATCAGTTACTGAATGGAAGCAATTGAGGGAGCCCGCGCGGCCTCGCCTCTGGCCCGCCGCGGCTCTGCCCCTCCACCCCAGCCGGCTGTGGCGTTTAGTCATTTACACTTTGAAGGCTGCCGATTCTCACCAGCGGCTTCCCTGCCCGCACATTTGCATTTGAAGCCTTTCATCTGATCTCTCGGAATTAAAGGCTTTGTCTCCTATTAAAAGAATTCCAGAGCCTAGGAGCCCCGAGGGGGAGGGGAGGCGGCTAGGGCCAAAAGCCTTCCTTCCCACCGCGTTGCGCTGCGAACCCGCTCTGCGGGTTTTAGCGGGTGGGGAGGACCAGGAAGGCCTGGGTCGGGTGGATCAAGAGAGTACCCTCTCGGGGCGGCTCCAGGCTTTAACCCGAACGCCTCCCCTGCGTGTGCGGGCAGCCTAGGACGCAGTCCAGCCAAACGCAGGAGCAAGCACGGATAGGGAACCAACCAAGACACCCTTGGAGCTCTGGGTCTGACGCTTATTAGCCACGTGCTCTTGGGCGGCTCTCCCTCGTCTCTGAGCCTCAGTTTTCTCATCTACACCATAGGAGCAAAGGAATGTGTAAAGGGTGGGTCCCACTCTTCCCCAACAGCAGACAGGGTTCTTTCCGTCTTAAGAGCCAGGGAGAGAATGAAATTCCAGATGTGTCCCTCTGTCCCCCTGGGCAGGAGCTTTCTCCTACCTGGGCCTCAGCATAGCCTTGTAAAGCAAGCTGTTTGGTTTCACGGGCTCTCCTCCAGCTGGCATATTATGGGATGCCGACCCTCCAGAGCTCATTCAGTCCACGACCTCCACTTTGCCCTGACCCCAGCCTGCATTTTGGTCCCTTACCCCATCACTATAATATTCTTATCCTTGTTCCCTAGGCCACCCTGGCTGCACATTAGACTCAGGGAGATTTATAAAAATCCCAATGTCCATCCCCGGAGATTCTGATTGAACTGTTTGGGGGTGGAGCGAGGACCAGCTTTTTAAAGGCTCCCCAGGTGATTCTAAAGGACAGACGGGGCTGAGAGCCAGCACCTTAGGCTGTCCCATATGATGGAAGCATGCCACTTCAGGGGACAGATTGCAAGCCTAGGCCCTGGTTCCGGCCCTTCCCAACAGTGACACTGGGCAAGTTACTCACCTTCTTTGTGCCTTACTTATCGCAGGTTTAGAAAAGGTGAGAGTATTAAATGACATAATGCATGCAAACCACTGAGGCCTTTACAGCAACTCTGGGCCCAGAGGCAGTGCTCAGCAAATCTGTCTCCAGCTCCAATGTTCACTTTGTGGTTGACCATGTAGCTGGCATTGAGCTCCTAACAACTCTGTGGGGTATGAAGGTTAATGAAGCAGACATTACACATGGGCAGACTGAGGCCCAGAGAGGGTACGTTACAGTCCAAGGTCATGTAGGTAGGAGGATCCTTAAAGGTTATTCTAGCAGGGTGGGAGGTGTTATAGTCCTTAACTGGGCAGCCTCTGGAGCCAGACGACCTTGGCTTCAAATTCTAGCTCTGTCACTTCAGCTGTGTGAAGTTGAGTAACTTACTTTTCTCTGCCTCAGTTTCTTCATTCTTACAAAAAGGGACACTACTAATAGTACAATAGGACTCACCTTGCAGGCACTTATCAAGCCCCTTCCCCCTTCCCCAGCCCAAGCAACCTCCTACATTGTAAGCCAGGACACCGAGGCCCAGAGGAGGGGAAGAGACTCATCCAAGGTCGCACAATGGGTCCAAGGCAGTACTTGGCCAAAAGCCAAGCCTCCTGGGCCACCTCCCAAAAGCCCCAGCACAGCGCTTGTTCCTACAGCTCATGTCGTCCTCTCCTCTCACAAAGAACATTGAAAATGTGTATGGCCAGGTTACCGGCAATTTTCTGTCTCCCGGTGTTCATGGGGAAAGGCAGAAAAGGAATTCTCATTCTCTCTAAGGCTCTCTTAATTCTTGACTTTTCATTCTCTGTGCACTCTCTCAAGCTGGCTCTAACAGGCTCTGCCGCCTTTCTCCCTTCCCATTTTCTCCCTCTTCAGTTCCCTCTGGTAACTCAAAACCATCTGAATGGGTTTAAATAAACCTCTCCTCAAATAGTCTCCTTCAAGGGGGGAGAGGATGGAAAGTTCAGCCTGAAGGGAGAATTTCTCTGACGATTATAGTGAGGGCTGAAGTTGGGGGAGGGGGTGATGATGGGGCTGGTGGCATGGGGGGGGCGGTGCAGGGCTGAGGGACTTGGAGACCAGGGGCATGAGTTGAGGAGAGGGGATGCTGTTGGCCAGGGATGGACAGGGGAAGCCCTGAATGAGGACTGAGAGGACTCACAGACAGCCAAGCTTGAGAGGCCCAGAAGGCCCATCAAATCCACACCGACTCCTGTTCCTCTCCACAACACACACACACACACACCAGATGGAGACAGACTTTCTGGGGGCTTGAGGAAGCACTAAGTAGTAAAAGACCCTATTAAATGGCCAGAGTGTCACCTGGAGAAGGAATTTCTTAACACATTAGCTCTAGTCAGTAACATCACATATGTGAGATTATCATTTGCCTCTAAAATTGCATATTACAAATCTTAAGTCCCCAAGCACTATGATCAGCCAAATAAGGGCAAATACTACTAGAAATAGGCAGGCGGCAGGCAGCCTACTGTCTCTGGGTGCTTACCATGTGCCAGGCACTGTTTTGGGTGTTTCCCATGCAAGAATTCATGAAATCTCACAACAACCCAAGGAAGTTTGTATGATTAAAACCCCCATTTTCCAGATGAGAAAAGCAAGGCCCAAACTGGTTACGTAACTTGCCCAAGATCATACACCAGGTAAGTAACAGAGATGGGTTTAAACTTGTCAGCTTGGCCCCAGAGCCCATGAACTTAAACACTGTGCTATGCGGAGATAAACAAAATGGGTCCTTCCCTCAGAGAGTGGACAGGCTGGGAGGAGAGGCTCTCTGACAGTAAGAAGCTACTTTCGGGCTAGCAAATGATGTCAAGTAAACAATGCCATGAGCTAGGCAACCGCGTTCCAGTTGTGAGTTGTGTGACCTTGGGCAAGTCAGCTGACCTCAGATAAAGCCAGAACCTGAAATCACAGACCTGTGAAAGTGCCTAGTAACCGCTACACACCTGGGGGATGGGGCCTTTTATAGCCACTTGTTCACGCCCCCCATGTTCAGTTCCCCACCCTCCGATATATTCACCTGCCTGTGCGCTTACCCCACCGTGAACTTGTGTCTCTCAAGCAAGAGTACTCAGTCCTCAGCAATCCCGCTGTGCCCCGAGAAAGAACACTACTTATAGACATGCACACACCTCTCCCTGCAGACACACACACTCCTGTGCACCCACACAGCCCTATCCTTGCACACATGTGTGCCCATTCCTACGTACACAACCACTGTCTGCCAGAGCTGTGTGCACAGGACTCAGAAATGTGGTTCTCAGGCAGCCAGGCTAATCGTTGTGCCACATGAGGGCTGCGGGCGGGAGGGCACCAGCAGGGCATGGGGGCCCAGAGATGGGTGGAGTGGGGTGCACAGTGCAGTGTGGAAGAGGCTGGTCAGGCCGAGCCTTTTAAGCAATCTGTTTAGCCCTGCAGCTAAGGAGCCCATTAGCAGCGGCTTCTCATTTCAGATTTCCCAGCATGCCATGGCCCGCAGACTGCACACTGTTTATTTGGAGAAGCTGAGAAAAATTGTTTGTATAATTAGAGCGGGGACAAGGGCTGCCGTTGAAGGGCTTCTCCGCAGGAGCCCTGGGCTTGCAGCAGACGCCAGTTTTAAGGTCCCACCACCCGTCCGAGGAGCACCACCGGCTGGGGCCTGAGAACAACGGAGGTCAGTGGCTAGGCTGCAGCAGCTTCTCTCCACAGTGGCCTCTCTGGTCCCCTCTCCTGGTATAACTGATTGGACAGGCCACCACTGTTCCACCAGGACCAGGCAGGGCGGAGAGAGGGCTAAGGTGCCATGGAGTCACCAGGGGGTGCAAAGAGCCCAGGCTTTGAATTGTGATCTTTTGCTTCGCTGGGCCTCTCTGGATCTCAGTTTCCTCATCTGGAAAATGGGTATGGTAGAAACACACCTACTAGAGCTTCGTGGCTGGGAGAAGGAACAACCTCTGTCAGTGTCTAGCAGGATGCCACAGTGTCTCATGCAGGCTTTCTTTCCTGCCCTGTTATGGGAGGGTACCTGATTCCTCATTTCTTTTCTTCCAGATAATTGCCTTCTGAGTTATCAGCTTTCCTTCTCCCAACCTTAGACTTCTCAACAAACTCTGACAATCATAGTGTCACTGAGTCCCAGGATAGGAGAGGCCAGACAGTTTGCTTCCCTCTCTCAAGGCAGCCTGTCCTTTCTCCTATGGCCTTTGTCACAATTCTGATTGAATCTAAATTTGTCCTCATGAAACAACTCCTCTACCCTTCCTCATTCTCATACATAGGTCTGAGTTCTGCTCCTCATCTCAGGGCAGGCCACTGTTTGTTTTTCTAATTTTTTATTTACTAATTTTTAGAGAGAGGGGAAGGGAGGGAGAAAGAGAGGGACAGAAACATCGATGTGAGAGAGATCCATCATCAATCAGCTCCTTTGGCATGCGCCCCAACCAGGGTACTGAACCTACAACCCAGACATGTGCCCTGACTGGGAATCGAACCGGCTGTATTTCCTTTTGTGAGAAAACACCCAACGGACTGAGCCACACCGGTCAGGGTAGGGCAGTCCACTCTTGACCCAAGTCCTAGAGCTTGAGCCAGGGACCCCTCCTGATCGGGGGCAGATCCCCACCTAACAGAGGTTCCAAGTAGAACCTGAGCCTTCAGGCAAGGCCCGGCCTCAGCACCACACTGCCTCTCTCTCCGTCACCAAAGCTGCTGTCTTGAAGACATAATCACCATCTGAGCTGCTCCTTCCCTGGCCCTGTCCAATCAGTGGTGGAGTAAGGAGCAATTATCTTCTTAGCTCCCCTGGTAGGGGCCGAGGTTCCTATTCGGGCCTCACTTTTGCCATTTGTAAAATGGGAGATCGGACTAGATAAACTCCAAGACATTCCATCTTCTTAGTGAATGCTCACCAATAGCTTCCTGGGGTGGGGGTAGGGCAGGGAAGTAATAGGGTCCCCAGGTCCCAAGGCAGCAAGGGGCAGAGCCAGGATTCCAGTCCAGGTTATCTGGACTCCAAAGCTCACATGAGTCCCAGAGAGACACACACACACACAAAACAAACAACGTAAAGCAGGAGCATCAGCCCTCTGGCTGAGGGAAAGCAGCATCCATCCATTCATTTGCTTATCCATCTGTCTCTTCTGTCCATTTGCTTTTGTAATGAAATATTGCAAATGTATGAAAAGGTCTGAAAAATAGCACAAGCCCATTACCCATCATTCAGCTTCAGATATAAGACATCACAGATAGAAACAGAGCTTTCTGCATACACTCTCAGGTCCGAATCTCCTTCTTAACCCACCCCAAGGTAGCGACTCTCCTGGTTTTTCCTGCGTGCAAAGCTTTGCACAAATGGTACTCTGTGTACACTCAATGACTTGCTTTATCACTCCCCATCACATCTGAGATGTGTCTGTACTAACACACACAGCCGTAGTTCCGTCATTTTCATTGCTACATGATATTCCATTGTCTAAATATGTTACGGCTTATTTATCTGTTCTCCTAATCATGAACATTTAGGTAGTTTTGTACATCTTATCCTAAGTCGGTCGGCAGCCGTCCGTCTCGAGAGACGATGGTGTAGCTTCTTAAGAGTCTATCTGCACCGCCGAGAATGGTTGTGCAGTCCGACTCGGGAGTGACACGGTATCTGTCTCCTCCCGTGTTGAATCGACATCTTGTGATGACGCTGGAGTGTCCTCTCCAGTGGAGCTGAAGCTACAGAGCCTGGGCAGGGTGATATGGAGGGTCTGCTGTTGCCCATGCAGCAGACCCCCCCTCTCTTCGCAGCTGAAGGGTCCAAGGGAAAGACGGAGTCAATACAGCTTGGCTTCAGGTGCGCCGCAGGAGTTGCCGGTGTTGACTACAACGTCAAACCGCCTTAGGGACTCCGGCTCCGGATTTTCTGTTGGGGTTTACTCCCTTAGCCTTTCCCCTGAAGAGGTATGCCGCAAGGCAGCGGAGGTTTTTTGGAGTCAGAGTTTTCCTTCTCTGATGTGCCCTGACTGGAAGATCGAACCAGCGACACTTAGCTCGCAGGCCGACGCTCAATCCACTGAGCCAAACCAGCCAGGGTCATCTTATCCTAAGAGGGTGCTGTTATTTATGAACATCTTTGCCAATGTCTGCCAGTGAACACGTGTGTGTGCATATTATGTCTGAGGGTGTGTGCTTACTTCACCGTTACAGGATGCTGTCAAGTTGCCCTATTCATTTGTATATTCATAGGGCAAATGTTTACTGAGCATTTACTATATGCCAAGCCCTGGTGTGACAGCAGAGCAAGAGGAGCCTTCGCCTTTAAAGTGAGAAGCAGAGGGAAAGGGGTAAGTTAGAAAGAACGTGAGGAGGTGTAAGTAGTCAAGTCAATTTCCATGAACTTGTGGAGAACTCTGGGAAGAGCATTCAGGCCACCTAGACATGGCAGATAGAGGGAGACTTATCTTCCAGCCAGCTTCCAAAGGGGTGCAATCATGAGAGATGGCAGTTAGCAAGACTTGATCCTGGTTCTGCTTCATATTCACTCTGTGACCTTGGCCAGGTGCCTTTCCCTCTCCGGGCCTAAATTTCTTCCCAATATGTGGGGCAGGGAGACAAGATGAAGCCTCAGTCTTTACTGTCTGTAGTCAAAACATTTGAGTTGGAAGAATCCATGTATCGAATAACCCCCGGAGCCTTGATTTTCCTCCTCTTTAACATGGGCTTTGCTAAGCCCTGCTGGGCCCCGCTCCCAAGGCTTCTGGGAATACTCTAGAAGGTTTCAGGTTAGCCTTCTAAGGGGTATTCTCCTTTAGGTACATGTCTGTCAGGAGGCAGACAAATGGCAAGGATGACTCCTGAATTTCCTCCCAGCTTCTAGCTTTTGGCTTCTTTAGTCCTCCCGTTTCTGCTGGGCCTCTTCCCTAGACCCTGCTCCCACTGCAAGTCAGCCATCTTGGCACACAAGGTATAAATATAAAAAATAAATCAACCCAGGACTGGAGAAAATTGCTGGCAAGTGTTGGCCGCTGATTAGCATGCATAGTGGACGTGCAGCTGGGCATATCGAAGAGAAGTACATTTTTCTGCAGGACAGAGCTCTCAGCATAGTATGGGCCAGGGATGGTGGCAGAAGGAGGGACACCCGGAGGTGGTGCTCTGGTTGGACTCCCAGAGTGCTACTCCAGGAGGGCCCCAGGCCGCCTCTCTCAGGTTGCTCTGTTCCCTGCACATGGTCCCCAAACCCAAGCAGGGATTTTCCCTTGGTAAGCTTGAACTTGGGGCCTGGGTGAGAGGAATGCAGGAGGTGGGGGAAGCAGAGTCAGGCGGCACAGGTCAGATGGGCCTGGGTTAGCTGGGTGAACTGGAGTAAGTGTGTTTACCATCCTGAGCTGTCATTTCCTCATCTGTAAAAGGTAAAGAACAATAGTGAATATCTTGCCCTGGCTGATGTGGCTCAGTGGATAGAGCGCCAGACTGCAAACCAAAGGGTCGCCGGTTCGATTCCCAGTCAGGGCACATGCCTGGGTTGTGGGCCAGGTCCCTGGTTGAGGGTGTACAAAAGGCAACCACACATTGATTTTTCTCTCTTTCTCCCTCCCTTCCCCTCTCTATAAAAATAAATATATTAAACAATTTTTTAAATAGTGAACATCTTGCAGGCATGCAATTGCCCAATGCATGAAGGAGAAGGCCTAGGAGTGATAAGCATATTGTAAGAAGGTAACGAGTCATCTTTCTCCTCCTCTGCATATGAACTGCCCCCCTCTCCACCCAGTGTATGGCCTAGAGGGGAGTCACATATTAGGAAAGTAAGGAGCCAGAGGAGCATCTGGGGGGGAACCCAAGGGGGAAGTTCATAGAGAAATAAGAAGAAAAACAGTAAAAACAGCTGTGGCGTGCTCTGCAGTCTTTATCACGTCATTTAAACACCTTGGCAATCCTTTACAGATGAGGGGATTGAGGCACTGAGAGGTTACTAACTTGCCCAAGGTCACACAGCTAGGTACTTAGCCGACTTGATATTGAAGCCCAGGCAACTCGACTCCAGTTAGCTTTGCCAGATAAAATACAGGCCACTTGAGCTAGATTTGAATTTCAGATGAACAATGAATCCTTTTTTAGTATATACCGAAACTGAAAAATGACAGACCTTTGCTAAAAAGTATTCATTGTCTGAAATTCAAACTCAACCGGGCATTGGTTTTTTGTTTGTTTGCTTGTTTGTTTGTTTGTCTTTTTCTAGATTCAGCCACCCTACCTACAGCGGCTGCAATTTTTTGAAAGATTTTATTTATTTATCTTTAGAGAGAGGGGAAGGGAAGGAGAAAGAGAGGGAAAGAAATTTCCATGTGCGGTTGTCTCTCTCGCGCGCACACCCCCAACCGGGGCCTGGCAACCCTTTTGTCCACAGGCCGGCACTCAGTCCGCTGAGCCACAGCAGCCACATTTTTAACAGTACCTAAAACACCCCAGCAGCCGCACCCCAAGGCCTCTGACAAGGTGGTTGTGGCTCTCTCCCTGCCCAGAAACCCGAATTCTTGCTGCCACCCACCTGCAACCCCACACCTGACCATTGCACCTTTAGAAAAGCCCATGACAGGCTTAGGAGTTACTGTCAATGGAGGGAGGGTTGGATCTCAGACCTAAGAAGTGTGGCTCTGGGCAGCCAGGGGGGTCCCTGCAAAGGGACGGCCAGAGGCGTAGGTTGTCCCCCAGGGGTCCAAATCCCAGAAGCCCGAGTCGCAAGGCTGAGGAGGGAAAAGCTGTGCTCACTCTGGAGTGTGCAAACCTGGACTTGAATCCTGGAATGACCATTTATTTGTGGTGTGATCTGTCTTAGTTCAGGCTGCTATTTAAAAAATACCATCAACGAGATGGCTTAAACAACAGACATGTATTTTTCCCCAGTTCTGGAGGCTGGGAAATCCAAGATCAAGGCACCGGCAGATTCAGTGTCTGGTGAGAGCCTATTTGCTGTCCTCACCTGGCAGGGGCAGTGGGGGAGGGGGATGTTGAGCAAGCTCTCTGGTCTCTTCTTCTAAGGGCACCAATGCCATCATGAAGACCCTCCCCCTCATGCCCTCGTCTAAACCTAATTACTCCCCTACGCCGCCATCTCCTAACGCCATCATATTCAGGGGGTAGGGCTCCAACATAGGAATGCTCGGGGGACACAAACATCGGGCCCATTATAGGCTCTAGGCAAATCACTTCAGCCCTCCCTCTCCCATCCGTGCAGTAACAATAGCAGCAGACGTATTGTGAGGAGTAAAGGAGCGGAGGTGCACCACACTAGAACTTCTGGGGAACTGTGACCTATTGTTACTGATCACTCTCAGCTGCTCTCTCCCCCCACCTGCCCTTACCCAGCATCCTCTCCCCGCCCCTACACCACCAGCCTGCGATTTCTCCATTTCTCCATGTGTCCCGGGGTGGAGAGAGAGACCAGGCAGCTGATGAGGGTCCGGCCTCTGGGGCCACTTCCTGTGCAGCTGCCATCCTTGGCATGTGGGAACACCTGCTCCCAGCCCCCTCCCAGCTCCCACCCTGCCAGCCGCAGCTCCCGAACGATTCATGAAACTACCCATACTACAGTCATCCTATGATTGAACGTGGGCTCCGGACAAGTGCTTTCTCACACAGACTGTGCTCTAGCCACGGGGAGATCAGCCTCGGGGGAGGGGGTGGTGGTGGCATGGGGTAGGGGAGAGGGTAGCGATGCCCAAGGGCGGAAGGAAGGCTGAGGGGTATGGCTTTGTGTTACCACCTCCCTCAGAGCCCCCTGTCTCTCCAAATGCTGGTCTCCAACTTAGGAAACTTGGGGAAAGCTGACCACTTGTCTCCCTCGCCGCCTTCCTTCTCTGAGCCTGGTCCCCCATCTGTGAAATGCAGGGAAAGTCCCTACATTTCTGGGTTAGCAGAAAAGTGAGGGGGTGGATAAGAAACCATTTTTTTTCAAACTATCATTGCCTCCCCCCAAGCAAAGCATTTGGATCACGCCTGGGCCCTTGTTTTACCATCTATAAAACGGAGACTAGAACGCCCGCCTTCTAGGGTTGTTTTGAGGATTGAGGTGTCCTCTGGGCTTGTCGGGCTGTGCCCTGTGCACAGGACACGCCTTTCCCACCCCGACTCTCCCCTGCCTGCCTAATCCTTGCTCTTCTTTCATCAGGATGGCTCCAAAGGTTTTCTCCTCTGAGCGACCTTCCCCCAACCCCTGCTGTGGTGCCCAGACTGGCTTGGGCACCACACCCTCTGGCTTATTGCATCCCGTGTCCGGCCAACCACCATGTCCCATCATGGCCTGGTTCTGGATCTGTCTCCCCAGCGGGCAGTGAGCTCACCGTCTTGTTCCTCGTTTCTTGCCCTGACCAGCATGGGGCCTGGCACTGCATCTGTGCTTCAGTAACCGTTTGCGGAATGAGTGAAAGTGCCTCATAAACACGGACGTGTTGTCCAGATATGAGGGGTTATTAGCAGGGCATCGCTTTGAAACCCAAGATTCTTCCTGTCATCGCCAGCATCATCATGGAGCTGGGTTTTTCACAAGCAGCCCTCCGTCCTTCATCTTAAGCCTTGGCCCACAGGATTTAGGCAGTGGGGCCTAGGATGCCACTGGGGCTGGTGGGCCCAGTAGGGGCACCTGGTGGATTCCCGGGCCGGCTGGGGCAGCCTCCGCCCTTGCTCCAGCCTGTCTCCTGGGCCTCTGGCCTGCTGTTTTGCCCCGCTGAGCCCACTGCCGTCAGTCGCAGACACCTCATTATCGCAGAGATGCAGCCAAGCTGGAGGCAGTTCAGAGAAGAGCAGTGAGAACGCTGTGGGGCGGAGGAGGCCTGGCGCTGGCGCTGGCGGCAGGGGGAGGGGCGCAGTCCCGGCCCAGGCTCAGGCGCTTGGCTCAGCCAGGCCCAGCAGGGAACCTGAGAAGCGCAGCATCTGTGCGCCAGCGTCTGGAGAAGGGCCTCTCCAGTAAGGGAAGAAATGAGCAAGCTTGGAAGACAGACGGAAAGGGGCTCCTCCCCACCACGGGCCAGGGGACCAAGGCACAAGCCAGCACAGGATCCAGTCATCACCTTTTCCAGCCTTCAAATGCCATCCCACCAGTTACCACCTCTGCCATTACCTCTGTGAGTCAGCAGATGCCACTTCCCTGGAGTGAAAAGCAAGCAGAAGAGGCTGACAGACAAGAGAGCCCACCCCACCCCCTCTCACCTTATGATGGCGACACTGGCCTAGGAAGCTAAAGGGACTTGGCCAAAATTACAGATGCAATTTACATTAGATACGCCAGTGGTGCAGTCTGAACTGGAACCTAGCACCTCTGGATTCCAAGCTTTGTGCTCATTCCACCGTACTTTTCTCTCCCCAGGAACCGAGTGAGCTGCTGGCCAGACTGTACCCTGCCATCTGCCCAGGGACACACGCCACCTCTACTGCAGTCACCCCTCCCCAGATACACACCCACACACCTCATGAGTGCAAGCAACCGACACGCACGTGTGTTTCCAGGTGGGATGTTACTTCGGTTTTTCAAGACACCTCCCAAAGGGTGGCACATGAAATGCAGATCAGGCCTAGACCCCTCACTCTGACTGGCACTCGGGTCTCTAAGCCTTTGCCCTTGCTGGCCCCTCCACCTGGAATGCTCCACTTTCCAGAACACGGCCTGGCTGGCTTCATCTTTTCACAAGGGTATCAGTTCCAAGGTTGCTTTTCTGAGAAGCTTTCTCTGACTGTGCAGTCAGTCTCTAGCCCATCACACTACGTTCTGTTGTTCATAGCACTGAGCATGCTTTTAAATCAGCTTGCCTGTTTATTGTCTTCTCCACCCCTCAAAATTGAAGTTCATTAAGGGCAGGGACTATATCTGGCTGGTTTTGTGCTGCAACCCCAGCACGTAGAATAGTGCATGCGCGTGCGCACACACACACACACTAAATGAATGAATCAATAGACAGCCTAGCCTAGAGCAAGATCTTCCTTCCAGAAAAGATGTCCAGCCTGGACAGAGAGAACACAAGCTCAGGCCTGAACTTGAAGAGCCCCTGGACTATTTTATTCATTCAATAAACATTGATTTATTAGCAGGCACTGACTTGGGCACTGGAGACACAGCAGTGAACAAATGAAAGATCCCTGCCTTTGTGGGGCTCACATTCCAGTGGGAGGTGATTGACCATGACCAAGACTTCGAAGTCGATTATAGGCCATGTTAGAAGGTGTTACATGATAAGAAAAATAAAAAGGTAAGGGGAATGGCGGTGGGACAGGTACAAAGTTACATGTGGAAACTGAAATAGGGTAGCTATTTCAGCACAAACCTAAAGGCACTGAGAGAGCCAGCCTGAGGATATGGGGCAAAGGAAACAGCAAACACAGACACCCTGAGGTTGGAGCGTGTGTGTGGCATGACTGAGGGACATCAAGGAGGTCTGGGTGCCTGGGGCAGAGCATTGGAAGGGGAGAGCAGTGGCAATGAGGGTATCACGATCACCAGGCAGGTGTCCCTACTGTCACTTTCCCCTGCTTGGGGAGCCAAGAACCAAAGACGTGTGAGCACTGAGAACTGCTGTCCAAGAAATGCACCAAACCCCTACCTCTTCCTCCTTTGCTGAGGGTAGGGCCTCAACTCTGCTGAGGACGAAGAGGGCTACTGGCAATGGCCCTCACATCAGGATAGAACTCTGTTGTTTGGACCACGTCTTTGCTCTACCACAGCCCTCCCTGCCCACAGAAGCCATTACGGTGGGCACCATTAGCTGCAATTGACAGATGAAAAAAAGCCAAGGTGTAGAAGGTAGTGCTAGTGTGGTCAGTGTCTACTGAGTACAATACTTCTTTATTTTTTAAAAGAGTTTATTTATTTATTTTTAGAGAGACGGAAATGGAGGGAGAAAGAGAGGGAGAGAAACAGATGTTTCAAGTTGCCTCTTGCACACCCCCAACTGGGGACCTGGTCCAAAACCCAGGCATGCGCCCTGACTGGGAATCCAACTGGTGACCTTTGGGTTCACAGACCCATGCTCAATCAACTCACCCACACCAACCAGGGCCACTACTTTTTATTGACTCTTCACAAGGCCTTCAGAGTCCCAGCCTCTTCTGACAGGTGAGAAAACAGAACTTAGAGAGGTTAAGGTCACACAGCTAGGTCACGGCAGAGCTGGAATTGAAATTCAGACCTTTCTGTTTCTGCTGTCTCATATTCTCCATCACACCACCCAGCCTCTGGGGAAGAACTGGGAGGATGGGAGGTAAAACGCAGGACACAGTCAAGTCATTAATCCACAGGGCATAAAAGAAAGCAGGTTGGCTTTAGAATCAGACTGGCACTGGAATCCCAGAGTTGCTGTGTGACCTTGCACAAGTTGCTTCCCCTCTCTGAGCCTCGTCCTCTCATGTCTAAAGCAGACTGAAGGCAGACATCTACCTCATGCAGTTGTTTTATGGATTCAGTGAGATCCCATGTGGGGAAGCGCTCCATGTGGTGCCTGGCACATGGTAGATGCCCATTCGATGTGGGTCTTTCTTTACAGATGTTCATCTAATGGAAGTGACAAGGCAGAGGCTGTTGGCAGAGTGGCCAGCCTTGGCCGTCCCCATGCCTGGTAGGATTAACACTGAGGCTGTGTCTAGAGGAAGGTCCCAGCTGCTGTGGTGGGCCCGTCATTAGCAGGCCCCAGATCTCTTTACCCTGAGGACCCTTCTGGGCCGAGGATGACAGCAATGCCATCACTCCTCTGGTCCAATTCTTAACTGAGAACCCAGAAATAAATGGGGAGCAGGAGCCTGGGGGTCTGAGCCCAGCTCCTCTCCCTGGGACTGACTCTCTTCCCACCTTCCCTCTTGCCAGGCCAACAGGGAAAACAGATCTCCCAGCTGCTCCGCCCCTCCCCCCACCTGAGGAGTCCCCCACCCCAACCCTGGGAGGGCTCAGGGCTGTTTAATGGGGTGGAGCTGTCTTTAATCTGCTCCATAAATGTTTTCTGGATCCTCATTAGAAACCATAATGTCCTATTAATATGCTGATGAGATTTCATTTGGGGTTAAGGAAGGAGGAGTAGCTGGGAGGATGTGGGGTGGGGGTAGGGTTCCCAGCCTCACCTTGGGGGTCCCAGTAGGGAGGAGCAGAGTGCAGCTCCTGGTCTCTCCCCTAGTCCTTGGGAAATTCAGATAGATTTGGTCCCAAGCATCACAGTTCCCTTGGCACAGGCCCCCAGGGGACTGAGACAGCTGCCAACAGTACTAATACACACCCCCCACCCCTGAATACCACCCTGGGGACCCACCCCATGACCAAGGTTAGTCACCCAAGCCTGCGCTCATTCCTCACTTTTTCCTACCATTGGCATCTGCACTGAACGCACGGGGGGTGCCTCGCACCAAGTTAGGTCCCCAGGCCTGCGGACTTCAGTGAGATACAACCAAGGCATCTTTGGACAAGGGACAGAAGCAAGGTATGTAAAGTGGCCAACATGTCGCAGGCCCTCACTATACTGTGGCTACCAGGACAGGTCCTGCCCCTGCTCCTCTTCTGGGTGACGGATGGAGGCAGTTGGGTAAACGATTACAATAAAATCCAGAGCTGTCATGCCAGAGGAGGAGGAGCTGTGTTCATGCTGCTGGGGGTGTGGATGTGACTCAACACGTCTGTAAAGAACAATATAAACAAACAAACAAAACAGGAACAGACTCATAGGCACAGAGATTGGAGTGGTGGCTGCCAGTGGGGAGGGGTGTTGGGGGCTGGGTGAAAAATAGGAAGGGATTAGGAAGTACAGATTGGCAGTTACAAAACAGTCACGGGATGTGAAGTACAGCCTAGGCAATATAGTCTAGAATATTGTAATAACTATGTATGGTGCCAGGTGGATACTACAATTATCAGAGTGATCACTTCGTAAAATATGTAATTATCCGACCACTATGCTGTACACCTGGAAGTGATACAGAATAATATTGAGCGTAAACCGTAAATTGAACAAATATTTTAATTTTTAAAAATAGGTATTTGCAGATGAGATCTCTGTGCCAGGCCTTCGTACCTGCTGCATCCCCAGCCAGGAATGCCGCCCCCATAACTCCACCTGCCAAAGTCCTGCCACCCTTCAGGGCCAGCTCCCTGGTTCACCTGGCTGACCCCAACTCTGGTCTGCCCCTGCAGACTCTCCACGTGGGCCTAGATTCAGAGGCGTTGGCATCTGTGTGCTGTTCCCCACAACAAGGCTGGGCACTCCTGCTGGTGGCTCGGATGGTGTTCACTGAGACCAGTGCGTCCTCGCCTGCACGCCTCTCCAACCTCTGTGGGCTGCTGGATCCTTGACTCCCTTCACTGCAAGAGCCCAGTCCCCTTAGTGCCTTCGCTGTGCCTTGGCTGCTGCTGGCTCCTGGCTCAGACCCTCAGGTCCTGGCTTCTCAAAGTCATTCCGATTAGGGCCCCCTGCTCCGCCTGCTCTGAGTGCCTGCATTGGCCAGTGGGCCCCATTTCGCAGGGCTCCCTGGCTAACCCTTCTTCCGTGGCTTCGCCTGGGAGCCTCTCGCCCTGAGCTTCTATTGCCTTTCGTCTTTTCCAACAAAAGTCACCTTCCTGGTTCCTTGGCCTTTGTCCCCAGCTGGAATACATGTCCATGGCCCTTCACAGTGTGCAGGCTGATCCCTCAGCCCAGTGTTCTGTCATCCAGTCTCTGAGCTCCTCAGGACAATCAGTCCCCCATTCCTGTACACAAGAAGTAGGAGGAGCAAGTGTAATGTGTGGCATTCAGGTCTATACTTTTTCCCTGGGTGGCCTTAGGTAAGTGCTTCCGCTCTTTGCGCCTTATAAAATGGGGACAGTAATATGATCCACATCCCAGAGTCCTTGTGTTGTGTGGATTCATGGAGACAATGCATGTAAAGCACTTAGCACAGTGCCTAGCACACAGTAAGTGCTCAACAAATGCCAGTATTATTCCCCAGGCTTCCTGGAGGCTCACCCAGCCCACATTGTAGCTGCTGCATCTCCAAACTTTCCCCTGGCCCCAGTTCATCTTATTCCTACCGTCCCAATTCTGTATGTGGACTCAGACCTGGTTTCACTTCGTGTTCTACCATTTAACTTGGGAGGATTCCTCTGAGCCCCCATTTCTTAAACTGTGAATGCCCACCTCAGCGGGTCAAATGAGGTGGTGGCTGGCCATCCAAGCGCCTATGACAATGCTTGTCACACAACCCACATAGATGTAGATTTTTCTCTCCACATCCATGGAGCTCAGATATGATGAGGCCAGTTTGGCTTGAGCCTGGGGGTGGGGTGGGTACGAAGGGCAGAGTATGGCTGGGAAAACTGACTAGGATGCCAAGGAGGCCCTGGCAAGGGGGGGCCAAACTCACCAAGGCAGTTCCTGAAGGGCAGAGCTAGCTTAGGCATGACACACACAGTGGGCAGCGACAGGAGCACTGACCGGACTCCTGGCCAGGCAGCAGCCGTGATTCAAGGTCTGCAGACCCAGGCATTCTCAGCAGCCCCTGGAACGGTTTCCTGAAGGACTCGAGCCTGCAAGTAGGAACATGGAGAGAGGCTGCTTGGGAAGGGACTCCTTTGGGTGGCACTGGGAGACAGGGGTTGAGAATACTGACAACACTGTCATTGCCCAGAAAGATGTGAGGTCATGGTCTGGGGACCAAGGGTCAAAGGGGTTTCGAAGGCCAGCTCCTCTCTGTGACCAAGACCTGACTAAGAGTTTCCTGGGGCCTGATCTGTCCTTGGATCAACTCAGAGGACGTGGCAAAGTCTGAGACTGGCATTGCGTAAAGCAGGGAACCAGAACCTATTTGATGTGAAATATCCCCAGGGCGAGGAAAGAGCAGGGATTGCTGGAGGTGGGGTGGGGTGGGGGGAGGCAGGAACTGAGGAAGGCTTGAAGCCAGGGGTCAGCCAACCTCAAGCCAGTCATCAGGGTTCTCCAAAACTCTACGGGTCTCTACAGAGCTGCTCAGATCAGGAAGTCATTGGCCAGAAGACATTTATTAAGCCCTTACTAAACACCAGACACCAGGGCTGGGGAAACAGAGGTGAATACCATAGACCTGGCCTTCTGACCTGTTGGCATCTGTAAGCTAAGGTAGCAGGGTCCAGGCAGGGGGAGAGGTGGGGGAGGGGGAGAGCTTCACCTCAGTGCTGCCGCCACTTTGCATACTGCAGGCCTCTCCTCTCTGAGTCTCAGCTTCCTCATCAGAACAATGGGAAGTGGTGGGGGAATAGATGCTTTCTAAAGACCCACAGGTCTGAGTTGGTTAAGGGGGCTCAGCAGCCATGCAAGGGCAGGAGCAGACAGAGCCCAGGGTCTGCGAGGAAGCAAGGCCGGGAAGCTCAGTCTGAGCCAAGAGGGTGCCTGCTGCCCCTCAGGCTCCTCGACTGTTCCCCAGCTCCGAGGGAGGCCCTCTGGGCTGGACCATGTGCCAACCCCCCTTCTCGCCTTCCCTGCTGCGGAGCGCAGGCTGCCCACCAGACCCCCAAGCACTTAGGGAAAGGACCACGGAGGGGCAGCATGGGGACTGTTTCCCTTATAGGCCCCAGACACTCTCTGGTGACCATAGGAGGCCAATTAGCAGAGAACAAAATGCTTCCTGCCCTGGGCCCTTGCCTACCACTGCCTGCATCTGCTCACGGCTTAACGGTCATTTGAGATGTCTCTGGGGACAGAGGATGGGGCTTCCACGGACTGCCTGGCTCCAGGCAGCAGCGTGGGTCCCAAGGGAGGCTGGGGGAGGAGCGAGGTGCGTGTGGCTGCTGGAGACGCCCGCGCTGCGGGGGATACGGTGCACTGGGCGCCGAGGGCCAACACCTGGAGCCGCTCCTGCCGCCCACCTGGGAAAGGGGGCTCCCTGGGGTCTCCTCTGCACCTTTGTAAGGCCCCAGCTCGGTCCAAGCTGGGGGTGGGCATCGCAGGGAAAGGCAGCGGAGCCTCAGGGCGCCTTCTTACTTTAGGAAAGCCCTGGACACTCGTAGGGAGGATGTGATTCAAAGCCTTCATCCCAAACCTGCCAGGCTGGTCTGGGAAACGGGTGTGTGTGCTTGTGTGCTGTGGGGGGTGGGGTGGGGGGAAAAGGCTCCCCCGGAAAGGAGAGGAGCCGGGTTCTGGTCAGAGCCCAGCCCCTGATGTGCTGCTTTGTGGTGTCTGCATTCCCAGGCCTCAGTTTCCTCATCTGCCAAGTGAGGATGCCTGCCCTCCTTCCTGGGTCGGATGACACCACTCTGAAGAGTGTGCTCAGAGAGCGCCCTCAGGCGGCTGGGAAGGCTGCAGCGCGGAGCCTGGAGCGGAGGGGGCAGGGGAGGAGGGGAGAGAAGCTGAGTCTGGAAAAGCGATACCACTCCCTTAGAGGAGTCTCCACTTAACGCCCCTCTCCCACCTGCATTTGAAACCCATCCCGGCCACTGATTAGCTGTGTGACCTTGGACAAGTCTCCACCCTTCTGCGCCTCAGTAAACCAGGCATTAGATCAGTCTTACTTCCTCTTGAGATCATGGGAATAATGAAGCGAAACTTCGTCAGGCACCCATTAGTGCTGGGACAGAGCTAGGGCGAGCGAGGGTGGGTGGGAGCCCTGTCCTGTGCAGGAAATGCCTGCAGGAGTCTTTAAACACAGCTGCCACCGGCTGCCAGCCCCAGACAAAACCCCCTCCCCGACCCATGAATAATGAACTGGTATTGATCCCCTGCTCGGGAAATTCCCTGTGACCTGTGATAAAAATACAGCCAGTCTGCGAGCCTTGAGCTCAGAACAGGTTTTCACCAGCCAGGGCTGAGCTCATCTGCACTCCCCCGCCCCAGCCCACAGCCCCAAGAGGGAGAGCTCAGTCGGCCAGGGTACCACAGACAGAGATCCGACTGGTGCCCACCATCTCCTCCATGCTCTCGCCAGGCAGAAAGGGATCAAAGGAGCGGAATCACCTACAGGGAGCCCCCGTAGCCAGGCCCCTGGAAAGAGAAGATGGAGCACACACCTGGCTTTAAATCCTGCCTCGCCACTTCCTGCAAGTGCTTTAGTTTGGCCAGCTGTCAAATGGAGATGGTAATTCCTTCCTCACAAGGCCTTAGTCCTAGAGGCAAATGAATGAAGGTATATAAGGTGCCCAGCACAGTGTCTACCAAGGGGAGGCATTTCATAAATGGCAGCTCAGGCAGTCCCAATTCTCCCTTCTGTCCCCTTGTCTTTTCCGTGAGACACAGGACCATGTCAGAGAGAAATGAACCTGAGTGCCTCCCTTTTTAAAAAAATAAAAATAAGATCTTGGTTGAGATATAATTCACAAACCATAAAATTCACTCTTTTAAAGTACACAAACAGTGGATTTTAATATATTCACAGAGTGGTGCAGCCACCACCATCATTTTAGAATATTTTCATTAACCCAGAACAAAACCCTGTACCTATTAACAGCCACTCCCTATTCCCACACCCTCACCCTATGCCTCTCACAACCACTAATTTACTTTCTGTCTCTATGGATTTGCCTTTTCTGGAAATTTCATATAAATGGTATCATACAGCATGTGTGTGACATTTTGCATCTGGTTTCTTGCATTTAGCATGATGTCTTCAGTCTTCATTCATGTCATAGCATGTAACAGTACTGTGTTCCTTTTCATGGCTGAGTAATGCTCCACTGTGCAGATAAACCACACATTGTTTATCCATTCATTAGCTGAGAGGCACTTGGGTTGTTTCCACTTTTTGACTGTTATGAATAATACTGCTATGAACATTTATGTACAAGGTTTTATGTGGACATATGTTTTCATTTTCCTTGGGTATATACATAAGAGTGGAATTGTTAAATTATAGAGTAACTCCATGTTTAACTTTTTGAGGAACTGCCAGGTTATTTTCTAAAGCAGCTGTACCATTTTACATTTCCACCAGCAGTGGATGATGGTTCTAATTTCTCCACATCCTTGCCAACACTTGTTGTTAATTGTCTTTTTGATTATAACAATCCTAGTGTGTGTGAACTGGTATCTCATTGTGGTTTCGATGTACATTTTCCTGATGGGTAATAATGTTGAGCATCTTTTCATGTGTTATTGGCCAGTTGTATATCTGCCTTGGAGAGATATCTATTCAGATCACTTGCCAATTTTTAAATTGGATTGTTTTTCTTTTTATTGTTGAGTTATAAGAGTTCTTTATTCTGAATACAAGTCCTTTATCAGATATATGACTGGTATATATTTTCTCCCATCTTGTGATGTGTATTTGTCTTCATTTTATTGATGGTGTCCTTTGAAGCACAAACGTTTTTAATTTTGATGTGGTCTAATTTATGTATCCTTTTATTTTTTATATTTTTTGTCACTTGTGTTTTTGGTGTTGTGTCTAAGAAACCATAAGTACCTAATTCAAAGTCACCACTTTCTTCTTATAGTTTTAGCTCTTACATTTAATATAGTTTAATTTTTAAATATGGTATGAGGTAGGGTTCCAACTTTATTCTTTTATCTGTGGATATCCAGTTGTTGACAAGACTCATTCCCATCCACCACTGAATTGTCTTGGCATTCTTGTTGAAAATCAATTAACTGTGTATGTGGGGATTTATTTCTGGACTCTCAGCTCTGTTCCATTGATCGCCACATCTATCCGTATGCTAGTGCCATATTTCTTGATTACTGTAACTTTGGTGTGAGTTTTAAAATTGGGAAGAATGAGTTCTAATTTAGTTCTTCCCCTTTTGAGATTGTTTTGATTATTCTGAATTCCTTGTAATTCCACACGAATTTTAGGATCATTTTATCCATTTCTTAAAAAAACACGCACACACACACAAAACCTAGCTGAACATTTTATAGGAATTGCATTGAATCTGCAGATTGATTTGTGGCTTATTGCCATATTAACAACATTAAGCCTTCAGATACATAAACATAGGGCACCTTCCCATTTATTTAAGTCTAATTTGTTTCAGCAATATTTTACAGTTTTCGATGTACAAGTCTTATACTTCACTCATGAAATATATTCCTAGGCATCTTATCCTTTTTGATGCTATTGTATAGAGAATTGTTTTCTTCATTTCTTTTTTCAGGTTGTACACTGCTAGCGTACAGAAATGCAATTAATTTTTATATGCTGATTTTGTGGCCTGCAACCTTGCCGAACTTAGTTATTAGTTCTAATAGTGTGTGCATTACTTAGAATTTTCTTTTTTATTTAATCTTTATTGTATTTTTTCCATTACCGCTTAGTCCCCTTATACCTCCCCCCCCAGCAATCGCCACACTGTTGTCCATGCCTATGAGTCCTTTCTCCTTTTTGCTCAATCCCTCCACCCCCTCACTCCCCACTAGCTGTCAGCCTGCTCTCCATCTATGAGTCTGTCTCCGTTTTTCTTGTTAGTTCAGTTTGTTCATTGAATTCCACATGTGAGTGAAATCAGATGGTATTTGTCTTTCTCTGACTGGCGTATTTCACTTAGCCTAATGTTCTATATACAAGGTTATGTCATCTGTAAATAGAAATTTACCTCTTCCTGTACAATCTGAATGCATATGTATATATTATATATAATATATGTATGTGAGGATATTTCTTGCCTACTTGCCCTGGCTATAACCTTCAGTACAATATTGAATAGACGTGGTGAGAGCAGACATTCTTGTCTCGTTCCTGATCACAGGGAAAGCATCCAGTCGTGTATTATGAAGTGTGATGTCAGCTGTGGATTTTTGATAGATGCCCTTGATAAGGTTGAGGAAGTCTCCTTCTATTCCTAGTTTGTTCGTTGTTTTATCATGAAGGCTTGTTGAATTTTGTCACCAGCTATTTCTGTGTCCATTGAAATGATTGTGTTTTGTCTTTTATTCTATTAAAATAGTATATATTCATTGATTTTTGGGTGTTGAGGAAACTTTGAATTCCTGGGTTATCCCACTTGGCCATGGTGTATAAACCTTTTTATAAGTTGCTGGATTCTGTTTCTTGTGATGTTTTTGGTTTTCATATCAAGGTAACACAGGCCTCATAGAATGAGTTGGGAAGTGTTCCTATTATTCCATTTTGGGGGGGACCAGAATGCGAAGAATTGATATTATTATTATTTTTAAATGTTTGCTAGAATTCACCAGTCATCTGAATCTGGGCTTTTCTCTGTGTGATTTGTTTTTATTGCTAGTTTAATTTCTTAAAATTTACTTTTAGTCTATTTTACTTGCAGTCTATTTACTTATGGTCTACTGAAATTTTTAATGTTTCTTGCACAGGCTTCAGTGGTTTCTCCCTAGAAATTTATCAATTTCATCTAGTTTATTTAGCTTATTGGCATGCAGTTGTTCATAGTATCCCCTTATAATCCTTTTTATTTCTCTAAGGATGGCAGTTATGTTCTGCTTTTACTTCTTACGTTAGCAATTTGGGTTCTCTCTCTCTCTCTCCTATCTCATCAGCCTGTCAGCCTAGTTAATGGTTTCTAAATTCTGTTGGTAATTTCAAAGAACCAGCTCTTGATTTTGTTGATTCGCTCCATTGTTTTTCTATTCTTTGTTGGTTAATTCAGTTTTTAAGGTGGAAGGTTAGGTTTTTGTTTAAAATCTTTCTTCTTTTTTTAATATGGGCATTTATGGCTATAAATATTCCTCCAAGTATTGCTTGAGTTGGGTCCTATAAGTTTTGGTATGTTGTGTATCTGTTTCATTCATCCCAAAGTAGTTTCTTGTTTCACTTGTTATTTCTTACTTGGGCCACTGATTATTTGGAAGTGTGTTGTTTAATTTTCACATATTTGCGAGTTCCCCAAATTTTCTTGTTTTATTGACTTTAATTTATTTCCATTTTGAGTGAAGAATACACTTTGTGTTATTTCAGTCCTTTTAAATTTACTGAGGCTTGTTTTATGATCTAACATATGGTCTTCCCTGAAGAATGTTCCATATACACTTGAAAAGGGTGTGTATACAGCTCTTACTGGGTGAAGTATCTATAGACGTTCATAAGGTCAGTTCATAGTGCTGTTCAAGTCTCCTATATCCTTGTTGCTCTTCTGCCTAGTTGTTCCATCTATTATTGAATGTGGGGTATTAAAGTCTTCAAGAATTATTATTGAATTGTTTATTCTTTCCTGAATTTTGCCAGTGTGTGCTTCATGTAATTTGGGACTATTTTTTTAAAAATATTTTTACTATTTTATTTTATTTATTTGTTGTTTTGTTTTTCTTTAGAGGGGGGAGAAAGGAGAAAGAGAGGGAGAGAAACATCAATGTGTGGTTGCCTGTCACGGACCCTCAACTGGGGACCTGGTGTGCAACTCAGGCATGTGCCCTGACTGGGAATCGAACCAGTGACACTTGGTTCGCAGGCCAATGCTCAATCCACTGAGCCACAGCAGCCAGGGGTACTTTTTAATTAGCTGTATATACATATATATATTTATATTTTTGTCTTCCTGATGAGTTGACTTTTTCCATATAAAACATTACTAGTTTTTCTAGTAATGATTTTTTGTCTTAAAATCTATTTTGTTAATATTAGCATAGCTACTCCAGCTCTCCTTCAGTTACTCTTTGCATGATATAACTTTTCCCATCCAGTTATCCCCAACCCATTTGTACCTTTAAATCTAATATGTCTCTTGTAGAAAATGTATAATATAGTTAATCATGGTTTTTAAAATATATTCTACCAACCTCTGCCTTTTTTCTCATCTTTTTAAAATTCAATTTATTGGGATGACATTAGTTAATAAAATTGTATAGATTTCAAGTGTACAATTCTATTATACATCCTCTGTATATTGTATTGTGTGTTCACCACCCCAAGTCAAGTCTCCTTCCATCATGATTTATCCCCCCTTTACCCTCTTCTACCTGCCCCCACCCCCTTTCCCTCTGGTAGTCACCATACTGTTGTCTATAAGGTGCTTTTCTTCTTTCTTAATCCCTTTACCTTTTTCACCCAGTCCCCAACCCCCATCTCCTGTGACAGCTGTCAGTCTTTTCTCTGTATCTATGAGTCTGTTTCCATTCTGCTTGTTTGTTTATTTTGTTTATCACTTTCCACATATAAGTGAAATCATATGGTATTCAATTTTCTCTGCCTGGCTTATTTTACTTAGCATAATAATCTCCAGGTCTATCCATTCTGTCACAAAAGGTAAAAGTTTCTTCTGTTTTTACAGCCAAGTAGTACTCCATTGTATAAATGTACCACAACATTTTTATCCACTTATCTACTGATGGGCACTTGGGCTGCTTCCAAATCTTGGCTATTGTAAACAGTGCTGCTATGAACATAGGGGTGCATATATTCTTTTGGATCAGTGTTTCAGGTTTCTTCAGATATATTCCCAGAACTGGAATCGCTGGGTCAAAAGGCAGTTTCATTTTTAATTTTTTGAGGTAATTCCATACTGTTTCCACAGTGGCTGCACCGGTCTGCATTCCCACCAACAGTGCAGTAGGGCTCCCTTTTCTCCACATCGTCCCCAGCACTTGGTGTTTGTTGATTTGTTGATGATAGCCGTTCTGACAGGTGTGAGGTGGTATCTCATTGTGGTTTTACTTGGCATCTCTCTGATGATTAGTGATGTTGAGCATCTTTTCATATGTCCATTGGCCATTTGTATGTCCACTTTGGAAAAGTATCTGTTCAGGTCCTTTGACCAATCTCTGCCTTTTGATTCAGGTGTTTAATTCATTTACATTTAATGCAATTACAAGTAAGATTGGATATATACCTGCCATTTTGCTATTGGTTTTCTATATGTCTTTTCCTTTTGTTCCTCCATTATTGCCTTCTTTTGTGTTAATTAGATATTTTAAGGCACCATCGTAAATCTCTTGTCATTTATTTTACCATGTGTATACATGTGTTTTTTAAAAGATTTTATTTATTTATTTTCAGAGCGAGGGGAGGGAGGGAGAAAGAGAGGGAGAGAAACATCGATGTGCAAGAGAAACATCAATTGGTCATCTCTCACACACCCCTAACTGGAGATTGAACCCGCAACCCAGGCATGTACCGGTAGTGACAGAATCAAACCGGCAACCTTCTGGATCACAGGTCAGCACTCAATCCACTGAGCCACAGCAGTGAAGGCGTGCCATGTATTTTGGGGAGCTTTTTTTTTAGTGGTTGTCCTAGGATTACAATGAATTTAAAGCAATCTAGTCTGGGTTAACCCTTATATAAAACCAACAGTACACAAAATGTTTGCTCCCATATAGCTTTATTTCCTCCCCTTCTTCTGTGTTGTCATCGGCATACAGTTTTCATCTGTACACATTATAAGCACATTAACAGTTTTTTTTTATTATTGCTTTATGCCACCATCTTTTAGGTCTGTTATATATTTATGTAGTTATCTTCATTGGTGCTCTTGATGTCTTTTGTAGACTCAAGGCACCATCTAGAGTGCTCTCAGTTCGGTCTCGAGAATTCCCATTAGTATTTTTTGTAGTACATGTCTGCTAGCAATGAAATTGCAGGTTTTTTAAAAAACTATCTTGGAATGCCTCCATTTCTCCTTCATTTTTGAAGGATAGATTTGCCGAGCAGAGGATTCTTGCTTGAAAGTCATTTTCTTTCAGCACTTTGATTATGTCATCTCACTGGCTTTGGCCTTCATGGTTTCTGATAAGAAGCTAACCTCAGTATCTCGTTAATATTATTGCTGATCACTTCTCTGTGATTTCTCTCCTACTGCATTCAAGCTTCTCTGTCTTTGACTTTTATCAATTGACTATGACATGATTATGTGCGCATTGCATTTATCAAATGGGGAATCTGTTGAGCTCCTTGGAAATGTGGAGAGGTATTCCTGCTTTTTAAGAATCAGATTTGGGACTGTTTGGTCATTTTTTTTTTTTTTTCACCAAGTGTTCTTTCTGCCTCTTTATCTCTCTCCTCCTTCTGGAACTACTGTTATACATATGTTGATACACTTGATGGTGTCCCATGTGACTTCACAGCTCTGTTTATCTTTCTCCATCATTTTTCTTTTTTTCTTTTTTGTTCTTCTAAATGGAAAATCTCAGTTCCATTTCAGATTTGATGATATTTTCTTCTGTGAGTGCAAATCTGCTGTTGAGTCCTTCTAGTGAATTTTTCATTTGAGTTATACTTTTTAACTCCAGAATTTCTATTTGATTCGTGTGTGTTAAAATATACATAAAATAAAGTTTACCTTTTTTGTGGTAGAAAGTATACTTACTATACATATTTTAACTTAAAAATGTTTATGATCTCACTTATGTGTGGAATCTAAAAAAAACAAACAAAAAACCCAAAACCAGAAACAGCAAACTCATAGAAAAGATGTCATATTTGGATCTAGTTACCAGAGGTTGGGACTGAGGGTAGAGGTACTTGTAGGAAGGTGGTCAAGGGTACAAACTTCCAGTTATAAAATAAATAAGTACTTGGGATATAATGTACAACATAGTGACTATAGTTAACACTGTTGTACGATATATGCGGGAGTTGTTAAGAGAGTAGATCCTCAGAGTTCTCATCACAAGGGGAAAATATTTTTCTTTTTATTATATCTATATGAGATGATGAATGTTAAGTAATTATTTTACAATATAGGTAAATCAAACCATTATGCTGTACCCATGAAACTTATACCATGACATATGTCAATTATTTCTCAATAAAACTGGAAAAGTTTCAAATGAATATATTTAATCTGTATGCTAAATGTTTTTTGTTTTATTGTGGTAAGATATACATAACATAAAATTACAATTTTAACCATTTTAAGTGTAAATATTATTGCTATTAAGTACACTCACATTGTTGTGCAATGATTACCATCTATGTTGGGAACTTTTTCATCTTCTGAACTAAAATTCTGCCCATTAAACAGTAACTCTCCCTTTCTCTCTCTCTTTCTCTCTCTCTCTCTTTCTGTCTCTCTCTCTCTCTCTGTCTTTCAGTCCCTGGAAACCACCATTTTACTTTCTGTATCTATGGATTTGACGACTCTAGGTATTTCATACAAGTGAAATCATTTGTCCTTTTATGTCTGGCATATGTCATTTATTAAAGTTCATTCATGTTATAGCATGTGTCCAAATTTCCTTTCTCTCTAAGGCTGAATAAAATTTCATTGCATGTACCTCCTGTTTATGTATTCATCCATTGATTGATATTTGAGTTGTTTCTACCTCTTGGCTATTGGGAATAATGCTGCTATAAACATTGTTGCATAAATATCTGTTTGAGTCCCTGCTTTCAATTCTTTGGAGTATATGCCCAGAAATGGAACTGCTGGATCATATAGTAGTTCTATTTTCAATTTTTTGTCATACTATTTTCCACAGTGGTTGTGCCATTTTACATTCCCATCAGCAGTGCACAAGAATTCTAATTTTCTCCTCATCCTGGTCAAAACATTTCTTTCTTTCTTTTTTTAATAATAGCCATCCTAGTGAATGTGAAGTGTTGTCTCATTGTGGTTTTGATTAGCAGTTCCATAATTATTAATGATGTTGAGTATCTTTTCATGTGCTTATTGGCCATTTACATATCTTCTTTAAAGAAATGTCAATTCGAATCCTTTCCCCATTTTTGAGTTGGGTTGTTTTGTTTTGTTTTGTTTTGTTGAGTCTTTGGAATTCTTTTTATACTCCAAATATTAGTTCTTTTCAGATATGTGACTTGCAAATATTTTTCTCATTCCCTGGGTTCCCTTTTTCCTCTGTTGATAGTGTCCTTTGGTGCACAGCATTTTTTAAATTTTGATAACATCTAATTTGTGTATTTTTGTTGTTGTTGTTGCTTGTGCTTTTGGTGTCATATGCAGGAAATCATTGCCAAATACAATGCCATGAAGATTTCCTGCTATGTTCTCTTCTAAGAATCTTACAAGTTTCAGCTATTATGTTTAGCAACTTTGCTAAATTCATTTATTAGTTCTAACAGCTTTTTGTGGAATCTTTAGGGTTTTCTACATATAAGATCATGTCATCTGTGATCAGAGATAATTTGACCTCCTCTATTTCAATTTGTATGCCATTTTTAATATGTTTATTGATTCGAAAGAGAGAGACAGAGAGACAGAGAGAAACATCAATTGGTTGCTTCCCATACATGCTCTGACCAGAGATTGAACCTGCAACCTAGGTATGTGCCCTGACCAGGAATTGAGCCAGCGACCTTTCGGTTATAAGATGATGCTCCAACCAGCTGAGCTATACTAGCCAGGTCCAGATGCCCTTTAATTCTTTAGACATGGTTTCCTACATTTAAAAAATATATATTCATATGTTAACCTTGTATTCTGCAACCTTGTTATTATTGCTTCTTAGTTCCAGAAGGTTTTGTTGATTCTTTAGAATTTTGTACATAACAATAACATTTGTAAACAAAGATATTTTTATTTCTTCCTTCCCAATATTTATACTTTTTATTTCCTTTTTGTCTTACTGTATTAACTAGGTCTCCCCATACAATACTGAATACAAGTGATGAGAGCCGACATCTTTCCTGCTCCTGATGTTAGCAGGAAGACATCTAGTTCTCAGTATTAATTACGTTGTTAGCTATAAGTTTTTTGTAAATGTTTTTTTTTTTTTTATTGAGGGAGTTTTTATCATGAACTGGTCAAGTGCATTTTCTACATATATGGATATGATCGTATAATTGGTCTTCTTTAGCCTGTTGATACAATGGAGTGTATTAATTGATTTTTGATGAACATATTTATAGTAACTTATTTAAAGTCTTTGTCTAGTAAATTTAAGTTCTTTGCTTCCCTTGGTACACTTCATATTGATACTGTTTTCCCTGTGTATGGGCCATACTTTGTTTCTTTGCATGTCTCAAAAATTTTTGTCACAAACTAAGCACTTCAAATAACATGATGTGGCAACTCTGAGAATCAGTTTCTCTCCCCTCTTCAGCATTTGTTTTTATTACTGCTTGTTTTAGTTGTTGTTGTTTGTCTGGTTAGTGACTTTTCCTAACTAATTGTGCAAAGTGCATGTCCGGTCACATGTGGCAACTGAAGTGTATGCTTATTTAGCTTAGTGATCAACTAACGATTGGACAGAAATTTCTTTAAATGCCTTGAACCAATAATCATCCATCCTTTACTGAGAGGCTGTGTGTGTGTGTGTTGTGGTTGGGCAACCCTTCAGTTTTCTAGCAGTTTACAACTTTGCCTTAGCCATCACTTCCTTTCTTTCTTTCTTTCTTTTTTTTTTTTTTTGGTTTTTCAATTACAGTTGTCCCATTTTCCCCCATTTCTCTCCCCCACCCAGCCCACCCCTTCTCCAACAATCACATCCCTCCCCATTGTCCATCACTTTCTATGTCCACCAAGTCCAATGTCAGCCAGAAGTGAAAGCCTAAAGCCTTCTCAGTTGTATTTGGTGCATGCACACAGCCCTGCATATGCAGATGACCTTCTAGACTGTCAGGAATATGTTATCAGAGCATTTCAAAGCCCCCTATGAACTTCTCATTCCTCAGATCTTCCCTTCAAGATTCTTGACCAGATAGCCCCTCGTTTACCCCAATTGGTACAGCTGCTGTGATATTAAACAATTGCACTGATTGTGTTCAACAAATACTCCGGGGATAGGATTTTTTCCCATTGAGTGAATGCTTGGACAGGTCAAATAAAAGCACTATAAATGGTGCTCTTCTAAGGAGCTTCTAGGCAGGTCACATAGTGACAGCTCCCTGGGAATTGGGCTTTTTGAGGATCTCCAAACTTGTCTGCCTTCTGATTGCTGCTAGACTGCTGTTTTTCAAGGCTACCATGGAACTGGAGAACAAGAGCTGGGAATAGAGAAAGTCCAAACCTCACGAAGCTTACTGTTCTTACCAAGAACCAGTAGGCTTTTTCAATGCTCCTTGGATTGTTGCAAACTTTTAGTTTCCAGAGTTCTGGAAAAGCTGATTTTGATCATTTGTGCCAAAGTTCTTATTGCTTTTAAGGAGAAGCAGATTTTTGGAGATCCTTGTCCTGCCATTCCAGACGTCCTGCTCTGAGTGATGCTTACAGGCTTTACAAACATCTATGAACAAAGTGGGGCAGGGAGAGCATTCCATACAGAAGCAACAGCATGCACAAAGGGTGGAGATATAAAAGTTTTTGGTTTATTAAAGACTGGTAAGTGACCCTGAGTGACTGGAGGTGAACAGAGTCTATATTACTCAAGCCTTTTCCCATTGCAAGCACCTAAAACCCAACTCAAGCAGGTTTCAGGATTTAAAAAAATATATTAATTGGTTCACAAAGTTGATAAGGTCATGGGTAGGTTTAGCTTTAGTCACAGATGGATCTAGAGGCTCATGCAATCATGAGGACTCAATCTTGTGCTCTCTTTCTCAGTTCTGCCCTTTTATGCACTGGTGCCATTTTTTTTGGTAGATTCTTCCCTTATGGTTACAATATGGCAGACAGCAGGTCCCAATTAATATCCTCAAAGCTCCAAATTCAATGTAAAGAGAAATGATCCCTTCCCAACAATTCTGTCAAATTCCCAGAACTAAGTCTCATTGTGCCCATCTCTAAATTAATCACTGTGACCAGGAGAGATGGAGCCAGGCAAGAATCACGTGCTCTTCCCTTGAGCCAAGAGTGGAGTCAGCTTCTAAATGAACTACAGAGACTGAGCATGGGAAAGAGTTAGTTCCACAAGGAATGTATAAATTATTTTACCAGGAGTTGAACAATAAGTGCTAACCAAGAAGAAATACAATAAATACCCGCCCCTAGGATGAGTGGCAGAAGCTTGGACTAGAAGGTGCCAGCTCTATAGAGATCTTGCCACGGCCCTGAAAAACCACTCAGCAAACATTGGTTGAGAACCTGCTCTCTGCCAGGGTCTGTGCTGAGTACTGGGATACCAACCCTCAAGAAAGCTACAGTCTAGTTCTAGACACTATCAACCTACAACTTCCTTGCTGAGACTTTCCATATCTTTAGTTGCCCAGGCTAGAAAATTGGTGCTCAGAGGGGCTTAAGAACCTCACCACTGTCACACAGCAAATCAGTGGCAGAGGTGGGACAAGGACAAAGTTGGCCTCTCTGTGCTACGTACATAGATCACATCCATTCTTCAAGTTGTCTTTCCAGCCCGCCTATGGGAAGCTTTCCCAGAGTACCCCTACCCCTGCTGTTACACTCCAACAGAATGCTAACCATCCCTGGGTTACCTGTAATTAACCCTTTCTTTGGTCTCAATGTTGAATTCTTTTCCCTATTGCTTTGCCTTCTGTCCCATATGCCTGACTCCTGTTCCTACACTTTTAGGTGTCCTGTTCCACCTTCGCTTGCTAGCCATTAAGACACATTTTCAAGGAGCCACTTTTACATGGGACACTCTGTAGGCAGCGCACGGAGTCAGCACTCACATACAGGCAATGTGAGCCAAGGGGTGTTGGTCACACCTCACTGTGGGGAGCATGGAAATCCTTCTGATCTCTATCCCCACAGGGGCTACTACCTGATGAGTAGAGCTGTCATTCTTCCCAGTGCTGCCCTAACCAAGGAAGAGAGAGGCACAGAATAGGTCACAGACAGTCTGGGAATCACCTGAGTAAACTGACTCTGTCTTCCTCAGAACTTGGATGTCTCCAGGCCCATCTGTCAGTGAGGTCATCTGTGCATGCTCTGGGGCAGGGGAGGAGAGCTCGCTGGCCCTTTCCTGGCCCTCTTCCTTGACCCACAGCCCCACGACAACTTCCTCTTCCTGGAAGCTACTCCACTGGCTTCCCCGCTGATCCCTTTCTCTAGGTCTCACTGCAGCCTCTTTACTCCACCATCCCTTCTTGCCTGGATCACTGCAGTCGCCTGTTAACTGATGTCTCTCCTTCTACTCGTCTACTCAGGCTCTTCTCCCACCACCAGTCTATCCTGTAAACTGAAGCTAGGGGAAATCTCGTTAAAACAGAATTTGAACCATGTCTTTCCTGTGCTAAAAGCCCTCCCACAAGCTCCCATTTCACTCAGAATAAAATCTGAAGTCCTTATAACGGCCTACAAGCTAGCCCATGTCAAATCTTCAACCTCATCTACCACTCTCTCCCTCCCTCATTCTTCTCCAGGACACTGATTTGCAGGCTGTTCCTCAAAGAGCCAATCGGGCTCTTGCCAGACTGTTTACTCTGCCTGGAATATTTATCCCTCTCCCAAACATCTGCCTGGTGTGCCCCCATATGCATTTCAGATCTGTAATCCAAAGTTACTTCCTTGGGGAGATCTTCCTTGACTATTTCTTAAAAACTTTTAACCCCTGTCCTTCCCCAACATTCCAAATCCCTCTTCCGTACTTTTGTTTTTCTCCTTAGACCTGCCATCTAATGGCATAAAACACATTTTATTTATTGATTTCATTGAGCTCTATGAAGTAGCAGCTTTTGTCTGCTTTTCCAAATGCTTTATTCTCGGCACTTAGATCAATGCCTGGTACATAGTACGTGCTCAATAAATATTTGTTGAATGACTAAATAATCCTGAATAATCAGAATTTGGGACAGCCTTTCAGTCATGAAAAATTGGAGCCAAGAAGTTACTTGGACCACTTCATTTAACTGCCCACTCTCATTTGACCGGTGGGAAGACTGAGGCTCAGAAAAGGAAAAGGACTCGAAAAGTCACAGGAGTCAGTTCAGTCAGAAATCAACCATTTAACTGATAGAATGAGGGATCCTTCTGTAGGCTCTTTTCTTCGGCTCCATCATCTCCTACAATGAAGCCCTCTCCTTCCTACATGGAAGTACGCAGCTGACTCTCCCCCTCTCCCAGGTGTCTGGAGATCCTTCCCATCCCACATCTCTGGGGCTGGGGGAGGGGGTCTAACCCCGAGGCAGTTGCTCCAGCTCTATGGGGATTTGTTTGTTGGGATTGGCCTGCCCTATCGCTCTTTCTTGGGATTGGGAAGCAGCTATCGTTGAGGGAGACTGAGTAACTCTGGTCATGTGGGGAAGGGATGGGTTGGCTGGGGGAGGTGGTAATAAGTGGCAAGGAATAGCCCGTATCAACTGCCTCCCTCGTGCAAGGCTTCACACTAGCCATTTTATATACAATGTTTCATGTTCTCTCATCATCCTTAGCACTTTGAATAAATTCTATTCTCCCCATTTTACAGGTAAGGAAGCTGAAGCTCAGAGAAGAGAAATGACTTGCTTAAGATCATATCGCCAAGTAAGCAGAAGATCAAAGATTCAGATCCAGGTCTGTTGGCTAATAGCCCCTGATGTTCTGGCTCTAGCTAGGTCTCTGAGGACCCCAACCAGCTGTATCCTGGGTCCCAGTCAGGGGCTCAGAGAAGAAGGCACCTCTTCCGGGCCCTTCCATAGCTTGCAGGAGCAGCAGGTCTGGAACAGGCTATGGCAGGCCTGAAGCTCCGGGAGGACTGTCAGCACACGCCTGTGCTGCCTGGCTCCCAGCCTCATTTCTGTCTGTCCCAGGCCTGCAGAGCTGGGCTTATATTCAGGACTGGATGAACATTTCCCCCACGGAGTGTGGATAGTCCACCATTGAGCCAAATGGAGGCCCCTCCCTCCCGCCCATGGGAAGGGAGGGAAAAGAGGGAAGGGGAGCAGAGCAGCCTTCCAGAAAGGATAGCTTTGCTGAGTTTCAGCCTAATATCCTGGAGCTATTCCTAGGTAGATTGTGGTCAGTGGAATTATGCTTTTATCAGGCTGCTGGGAGTTTCAATAAAATCTTTATGGCCGGGAAAGTTCTCTTTATGGAAATCAGATTATTGAAGTGCCTGCTGGGGGGAGGGCTTCACCATCCTGCCTTGCTCCCCACTGCCTCCCTCCTCCCCTTCAGAACAGCTCCCCCACTCAGCTCCTTCCCCCCGCTTCTCATAGGCCCCCAGCTCCTAAAAAAAATTTGAGCTCCTCATGCCGAAACGTGGAACAGGCCTTGGCAGGTAGAGGGGCACTGAGAGAGCACATCGCAGGTGTTCACGTGACTGCAAAACTCATGTTGCACAGCAAGTGGCTCATTCCAGGTCCCCCTCCATCACCCCCATTGAGGAGACCCGGTTCCACCATGTCTGGGTCAATCTTTCTCTGGCCCGGCCTCACTCTGTTGGCAGGTCCCAGATTCTGGCCCTTAGCACACAGCTGAGCCCCTCCCCCCACTTCCCACCATCCCCCAGGTCTGCCCATCTGTCTGGAGAGCCTTCCTGCCTGACATCCCACAGGGCTGGCACTGGAGGCTGACCCCAATGTGGTGTTGCTTCAGCTCGATGGGGGCTTACTTGGGAGTGCCCTACCCTGTGGCTCTGTCCAGGGGGGTCGGGACAGGGAAATAATGATGCCTGTGGCCCCGAACTCTGCCTCATAAACTGCCTGCTTGGGGAGTGCCTGCCCTGGGAGGTTTTCCTTGTGGCTTTCTGGGAGGTTTTAATTTAGCAAAAGGAAAGTGGTTTGGACCCAATGGTCTCTTTCAGGGCTTGAGTCTTTAAAAAGCCCCCAGAAATTTAGTGCTTTTGCCTACTTGAGTTTTCCCACTCCCTACCTCCCAGCAACCTCCTTGTAATACTTTCTTCTAGTTCAGGAGATGGCATGCCCCCTGAGGACCGGCAGAAGGGCCTGTTAAATAGAAGACTGAAGGACCCATTGTCTTTGTGTCCAGCCCTGTAAAAGGACATCATGGGGCAGAAGAAGGGGGTGTGTGCTGTGTGGTCCCCAGCAATAAAGCTAAATCAGGTCCCTGCTGGTATTTTCACTCTGTTACCATATGAAATCATCCCAACAACAATTGGAGGTGAGGAGCATTGGCCCCATTTTACAGATGAGGAAACTAAGGCCCAGGTCCACACATCTCGGAAGTGGAAGGACTATTTTTCAAAGTCAGGTCATCCAGCCCTGGCTGGTGCGGCTCAGTGGATTGAGCGCTGGCCTGCGAACTGCAAGGTTGCCAGTTCGTTCCCAGTCAGGGCACACGCCTGGGCTGTGGGCCAGGTCCCCACTTGGGGGTGTGCCAGAGGCAGCCAATCAATGTTTCTCTCCCTCTCTTTCTCCCTCCTCTCTCTAAAAATAAATAAATAAAATCTTTTTAAAAACCAACAACAAAGTCAGGCCACCCGGCATCAAACCTACAACCCCCACATCCTGCCACAATGTGCAAAGGCAACAAGCAGGCAGCTTTGAGTCCAGCGTAGGCGAAGCTTCGAAACCACCCCAACAAGCACCCCACCCCCTATCTGCACCACGGTGGAGGCTGAGCTGTGTGCACACCGAGGCCATTCTTAGCCCTGAGCCCGCCGCTTTAGACCCTCTGCTCTGTACCTCAGCCGCGTCTCTGCCGTGCCTGGCCTTCCTCTTCACCGGGAAGTGATGCTCATTCTCCCAAATGGACTTGCCCCTAGACTGTCCTCCCTGTGGATCGTTCAGAATCGAACCTAGCCCCGGGGAGTTTGCCCTGTGCTCCCATCCTGTTCACCCCTGCCTTCCTGGTTTATAAGAAGAAAGAACTTTCTAAAACAGCTGTCCAGGGATGGATGGGCAGGGCTGACTCCTTGGTCCCAGGCATTGAGGGGATGGGGACTGCCCAAGCCAGGAATCCTCCCTGTTATTGTCATTGACTTAGGCATTCATTTTCCTATGAGAGCCCTTCTATTATTGTTCACAAGCTTTGTACTCGGCCCCTTATTTCCCATTCTTCGCCTCTCCCTCAGTCTTTTTCTGCATCTTCCTGTTTGTTTTTCTCTTTTATTCTCCCTTTATCTTTCTCTGTGTATTTTTACCTCCTCCTCCTCCTCTCCACCCTCTGTTTCTATTTTTCTGCTTCTGTCTTCCTTCCCTCAATCCCGATCTCTCCCCACCTCCGTTGCCTCTCTCATTCTTCTCCCTCTGTCTCTTTTGCTCGGTCCTCCATCTGTTCTACTTTTACTGAGTCCCACTTTATTTGTCCCTCTCTCTCCCTCCCTCCCTCTCCCTCCCTCCCTTCTGTCTTTCCCCATTTCTCTGTCTCTGACTCTCATATCTCAACCACCCCCCACTTCAGAGCCTGCCTTCCTCCGTTCTCTACACAGGAACCACCTGTGTCTTGTGTTTCTCCAGTCTAAGGCTTCAACCTCTGTGGCAGCTGATACTGGGGGCCTGGACTTGAGCAAGATCATCTTGGCCTCTGGGAAACTGGAGGAAACCCCGTGTCCTGCAACTTCTCTCGCAAAAGCCTCAGCCGGAGCTCCTGGTCTGCTCAGAACCTGAAGCCCTCAGGAATGAGTCAATAACGCTTAAGAAGCCCTGTCTTGGAGTCCAGCTCCAGCCTGGCCACTCCGTGTCTGTGTGTGGAGGTCGCTCCTCTCCTCTGGCACTGACTACAGTTCTGGATTCATTCTTATTGTGGAAGAGCTTAATGCCTGCTCCTGGAGGAGCAGAAAGATGCTTAGTGTTGCTGGAGTCGACAATGTGGGATGGCTACTTGGGGTGGTGCTGGAAGACATGTCAGTGGATGAGACTGGGGAGGCAGGCTGGAGCCAGACCAGGCGGCAAGTTCAGACTTTATCTTAACACTGACAGTGAGAGAGTGAAGGTTGTTAATCAGAGGAAGGGAGATTACCTATCTGTAATTTAAAACACCACTCTGGCTGCTGGATAGACACTGGATTATAGAGAAACAAGAGTGGAAGCAGGGAGACCATTGTAGTCCAGGTGAGAGATGATGGAGGCTTGAACCAGGGTAATGGCAGTGGCTATGGAGTGACGCGGACATCTTCTGGTCACTTTTGGATGTAGGAGCAGTGGGGCTTGGTGGTTTATTAGTTCTAGGCATGGTGGAGAGGGAGGTGTGAAAGCAGATTCTGGCTTGCACAGTTCGGTGGCCGGTGATACCCGTTACCAGCACAGAAGTCACAAGAGAAGGAACAGTTTGGAGACTAGTCGAGTTCTGGATTGGCCATGTAGAGATCAGAAGTGTTCAAGGGGTACCCAGATGGAGCTAGTGTGGTCAGGCAGTGACAGATCCTGAAGCTCAGATGGCAGCTTTGAAATGGAGCTAGAGATGGAAGATACCAGCAAAGAGACAGTCACTAAAGCCATGGGAGTGAGTGAGCTGGTCCACAGCAAGGGCGAAGCATGAGAAGAGAAAAGGGCTATGGTAAGGGTCTGTGGAGACTCTCAAAAATGAGCAGAACAAGACAAGGAAACTAAGCAGGATTACATCAGAGGGGCAAGAAGGACATCTAGAGAGTAGAGGGGCAGAGAAACCATGAAAAGAGAGTATTTTGCCAAACAGACAGGGCGATCAACAGTGAGAAATGTGAAGTCAAATATGAGGAAGGAAAAGCATCCAACAGATTGGTGATTAGAAGGTCCCTGGTGACTTTCATAAGTGCATTTTTCAGCAGGGATGGGCATGGTAGCCGGACCACAGTATTTAGAAAGCTAGGGGCAGCCAAGTGTTTCTGCACTAAATTCTGCCACATTCTACTCCCTTTAATCACGTTCCTCTGTTTAGGAGCGAAGAGGAGCCAGCAAGGTTCTATTGCTTTCCACTGTGCCGAAGTCTGGTTTTCCCTTCCCCCACTCTTCTACACACACACACACACACACACACACACACACACATACACACACGACTGACACACGCTTCCTCACTTCTTTTTGCCTCCCCCCGTTCCCCACTTCAGACTCTGAAATAAATTGCTCACTGCCCCAATGGTGAAACCCTATCTGGTCTGGTAAAAACGTGTGTCTGGAGCAGCTGAGCTCCATGTTTCAGCCAAGGGGGTGAGCTCGCAATGGCTGGCCTGCATGCAGCCTGGGGTGGGGGCAGGGGTGTGGGATGGAGGGAGGACACAAAGCAGAGACTGGGATGGGCCTGAGGGGCAGGGAAGGGGAGGGGAAAGAGGAAAGAAGATGGGAAAGTGAGAAGGGGGAAGGCAGCACTGTGAACGCAGAGAAGCTGGAAGCGCTGGAACCAGACCTACTTTCTGCAGTCACAGATGTGTGTTTAAATCTTACGTTCACTGCTTCCCAGCCCTGTGGTAAGTACCAGTCTGCTCTGAACCTCAGTTTGCTTATCTGTAAAATGGGTTTAATAATAATACCTACTTCATTGGCACTCTTCATTAGGCAGCATTTATTATTATTATCATCATCATCATCATCATCATCATTCTTGTTTTTATTTCAGGACAGCATGGTATTGGTAGAAGGCCATGCAGCTTTCTGGGGACCTTGCCTGGGCTACGGAAGAAAGCACCTAGGGCCCTGTACCCTATGCTGGCTTTCCAGGGATACCTCAGAGGAGTCTAATGCTGGTAATAAGAGGCAGCAGAGATGTACTGAGTAAGGATGAAAGAATGGTCATTGGGCCCCAAGTGCAGCAGTTCCTGCAGTCCCTTCAGCTTTGGCCCAGAGACTGCCTACAGAAGGGAAGGCAGTCCGGCCTGTGGGGTTAGAACTCTACCCACTAGGACCACCTGCCTGAGCTGCACACGAAGGCTCATCCATTTTCAGTTCTGGCTCTGGTGAGCCACAACCAGAGCTTTGTGCAGAAACCTCCAGCCAGCTGCTTGCCACATGCTGCCTGAGTTTTGGGGTGGGGGGAGCTTCTGATGCCAACAGGAAGGCAGGGAGGCCAGAGGAACTCACCAGGCCTGACCCCCGACACCCTACCGTCACGGGCCAAGTGCAGAGAAGCCAGTCCTGTTCTCAGGCCTAGTGCTAACCACCCCTAGCTTCTCCTGCCCCTGGGGCTGCAGAGTCCTGGGAAAACTGCAACCCAGGCAGGACCCCCCTGTGCCCGTGCTCCACTCCTCCCCCAACCCTCGTCCTGCTGCCCTGTCAGGGGGTTTCAGCAAAAGGAGACCTACTGCTAAGGGGATCACAGCTGATGGAAAAGAATCCGTTACTGCCCTGCGGTGTCAGGATGTGGAGAAATGAGACATACTTTTCAGGTTGGGGGTGCCACCTCCTCCTGATTGGCAGGGCAGGAAATTGGGGCCTGGATGAGCACAGAAGCCAAGCCAAGAGGGTGCCGGGGCTCCTCCAGGGGCTGTGGGCTGGGAAGCAGCAGTGGCAGACTGTCTGGATGCAATCAGGCTTGCTATGACCTCATGGGGAGAAGGGGGAGCCCCCAGAAGGGGGGTGGGCTTTGGGCCTCACTCTCACCAGTGGGGGAGGAAAGGAACTGTGTGGGGATGAGACATGGGGCATTTAGTGGGGTGAGTGAAAAGTACGAAGATGGATGAGTCACAAGAGAAGGGAGACGCTAGAGGGACAGCTTGACTGACTTGGGCTCGAAGCTCTCGGAGAACCAGGCTGAGAAAGCAGGTGCTGGGGAAGAGCTCCCAGCCCCCAAATCCATGGGTTCCAAGTGCAGCACTTGTTTGGAAAGGCAGGGGCAGCAGCTGGTGGCAGGGCAGTGAGATGGTCTGGTCCCTACTTACACAGAGACGTTGGTAGACCAGAAAGCTGGCAGGATCCAATGTGGGAAGAGCTGGCCCTTAGGGGTCATCTAGTGAGGAGGTCTGCAGGCCCGAGCAGGAGAGGCAGAGTGCACGACACAGCAGTGGAGGATGGGCGAGGGGCCGGAGCCCAGGCCCACGAGAAGCTGAAGGGGTTGCAGCTTCATGGCCTGGAGCGGAAAAAAACACAGGCAGGTGATCTCTGCTCTCAGAGCTCTGAAGGGCTGTCGTGGGCAGAGGGAGCAGAGGGACCGGACAACAGCTCTGTGGCCTCAGCAGGGGCAAAGACTCTTGAAGGAAAGCTGCAAGGAGACAGAGCTTTTTCAGTTTAGGCCAAGAAAGAATTTTCTCAACAACTGTCCACGCTCAAATTGGGAAGGCGGTAGGTAGTGAGTGCCCCATCACTGCAGGCATGTGAACGAGGGCTGGATGAGTGCTTTGTGGGGAGTCAAAGGGTAGACGGAGGTGGTCCCTTGGCATCTTCTGATCACCCTGTCACGAGCAGCCCTGGCTCCATGAACTAGACGGGTTATCTCTGTGAGACTGAGGCCAACCAAGACTCCAGCAGTCACTCCTCGAGTTTTCTGAGGGACTGGGGCCTCAGCCTGCACCTCCCCGACACCGAGCTCGGTGGAATAGCAGCACACGGCCATTTATTACGGGGTCCTGCTGTTCTCGCCTGATCTTCCCCACAGGCCTGCAGCCTCCCCCAGCATCAGCATCTCACCGCACTGACTACAGCGGGCGTGTTTAAGGACGCCTCTTTTTCATACCACGTGGCTCCTTACAGCTTCAGATGGGGCTCAATTCAGGAGGCAGCGGTTGCTTCCAACTTCATGGGCAATTGAAGGGATTGTCAGGGATAATTTTGACTATCTGCAGGTGTGCCTTACAGGCTGCCTTGAGATGCCATGCCGGTGTAGGACACTGCTTCGCCGACTGCTTAATAATGCTGCCAGGCACAAAGCAGCACATTGGGGAGGGTGTGGCTAGAAGCCTGGACAGAAAGGACATCTCCGTGGAAGCCTGGTGACTCCATCCCTACCTCTCTCTCTCAAATTCAATTAATTATTTTTAAAGAGAAGGGAAGGGAGGGAGACAAACATCGATGTGAGAAAGAAACATCCATTGTCTGTCTGTCTATCATGCGCGCCCTGATCGGCTGCCTCTTTCAAGAGCCCCCAGCTGAGGACCTGGCATGCAACCCAGGCATTTGCCTTGACTGGGAATCGAACCAGCCACCTTTCAGTCTGTGGGGCGATGCCCAACCCACCGAGGCATACCAGTGAGGTGTGGCACCCTTGTGAACAGGAGCCCTGCGCTTTAATTTGGTTCTGGCATTCTCAAACTGGCAACCCTGTCTTGGAACAATGCTCCCCTCCATGCCTCCTGGTGTTGACTCATTCCCCCAAGGTCCGTCCTGTACATGGTTCCTGAGTAGCCTCCCTAAAGCACAGCTGTGGTGCCGCCATTCCTCCGCTCAACAACCTCCCTGTTTCTTTATTGCTTATTGTTTCACTCCAAACAGCTCAGCTTCCAGAACCTCAAAGCCCCCACTTATCTGTTTTCTCAGGACTCCTTCATATACATCCTCTCCTTCCAACCCCCAATGTGCCCACAGGCCTCCTGGGCTGCCTCAGTCCTCCCTCTGGGCCTCAGTGTGCTGCCAGCCTTCAGTGCCTGTAGGCCAAAGAAAGTGCCCGGGCCCTCATGAGGAATTCTTTCTTTCTGCCAGCATGCCAGCTCCCCAAGGGCAGGGGATTGGTCTGTTCTGTGCACTGCTATGTTCACAGCACCCAGGAAAGGACCCAGTACATAGTAGGTACTTAACAAGGAACGGCTGAATGAATGACTAAATAAATGGATTCAAGGCTCTCCACGATGTGGCTTCAGCACACTCTAGTCCTGTCGCCTACACACTTCAGCCCAGCGGAACGTGGGTTTGTCCCCCATGTACATGCCGTGCTGTCCCCATAGCCTGTGCTGTCCCCACAACCTAGGGTGCCCCTCTTCGGATAATCATATCTTCAAATTCAAGCCATTTTCAAAGTCCCAACTCAAAATGCTGTTTCCTCAAAATGGTGTTCCCTAAACACCACGGCTGGCAGTGATCTCTCCTTCTGGACCCTCTGTCATTACTGAGAGCTCCCTTAAGGCAGCTCTCACTTTTTGAGATGTCGCAAGAGGCATCACTAAACTTGGGAGCATATCTTTCTGCCACTTCCTAACTATGATCTTGCCTAGTCACTCGCCTCTCTGACCCTCAGTGACTTCAACTGTAAATTACACATACCTGGCAGAGCTGCAGCACCCATGAAATGAATTAGCTTAGTGCTAAGTGCATTTCAGAATAACACTGCTATTATTAACAACAACAACACCAATTGTACTGGCAAAAAAGTGTCAGGAAGCGTTTTATGCATCTGAACAATCACTCGGTGGGACAGATGCTGTTATTGTTACCCCCACTTTATAGATGCAGAAACAGACCCAGAGGCTTAGGAACCTGTTCAAGGGTATATAGCCAGCAAGTGGCAAAGCCAACATGGAGAAGCCGGGCCTAGCTGCCCAGATCTCACGGGTCTAGCTCTCCTTGTCCACTGCTGCCTTCCCACCAGGGCTTCCTCGGGACTGAGGCCCCCAAGAAGCTGCAGTGTCAGCTCCAGAGCTTCCCCAGCCCAGCGCCTCCAGCAGGGACTGCATTTGTTCTGAATTACAGATGGTTTGTTTTGAAACGCAAATCATGTGTAATCAGAGGGGCAAGGTAGACGTCCATGGTTCTCTTTCTCTAAACCAAGCCCTCGGCCAGCTGGCCCGAGGGATATTATTTTCTTCTCTCTTTTTCTTGGCCCCAGGGAGGGCATGGTTATAGTGTGGTCTCAATGAGGTCTAAATAAAAGCAAACAAGAGCTAATTCAAAACTGGGGCCTGCCACCCGCGCCCGCCCATTTGCCGCTGCCGCTCTGTCTTCCTTTCCTCCATTCTGACCTGGGATTGCTGACGGCCCAGTGGTACCCAGTGGGAGTATTAAGGGGTGCCATGAAACTCTCCTCTAACTCTCTAAACAAAGTGAATTTGAACCTGATTTTCACTGAAAAGTTACTGGAAACCATATCATCCTTTACTGAAGGGGGCTGGTGGAAGGATGCCCAGTAAGTCCCCAGAGAACCAGGAATGGTGAAACTGCACACAGGTGACATGGAGAATTGAGGTGATTATGTGGATTATGAACCCCCAAACCAGCTCGGTCTCAAGCTGGGCTGCCCACCAGAGTTGCCAAGGCATCCTTCACAGGGATTATTTCCCCAGCTCCTGGTCTCCACCACCACCACCCCTTCATCCCCACCCCCACCCAGTACTGACAAGGTCATTTTCACAGATGTCATCAGGGGCAAAGCTCTCTTGTCTCTGCGGGTCAAGAGAAGGTGAGGGAGACCCCAAACTCCACTTCATTGAGCTCAGTAGTGCCCCCTCTTCAGAGTTCCCTTCTGTGCATGGTACCAGGGTCGGGGTGGGTACAAGATTTGGAAGGCAGAAATGCAGCAGCAGCCATTACACTCTGCGTGTTGATGTAGAATTGCCGCTGAAGCTGGCCTTCGTCATTACCGCTCTGCTGGCTCCCTCACCTCCCTGGCGCAGGGAAGCAGTCAGTCCTGCAGCCCTTCCAGCTCCCCAGATCTTCCTGAGTCTCAGTGAGCCCTGGGCCAGAAATGCCTGCAGCTCCGTGCTGAAGGATGCTGGCTTCTGCAAGTCACCCACAGAGTCAAGGCTGCACGTGGTGAGAGACAGAAGTACGTTTTGATTGCTCTTCCTCGCTCTCTCCCACTTCGTGTTCAGTTTTGTTTTGTTTTGCTTTTCATGCTTGTTGGCCCTGTTCACCTACAATGACATCAGTCTGACCACCAGATGCAGGGACCATAGCCTTCCACAGGCTTCTTCATCTACTCCCAAGGTGATAAAAATGCTGATCCCCATATAAATGCCTCATTCCATATCACTCACAGTGCTTCTGTTTCCCTGATCAAACGTGAACAGACAAATCAGTGCTCAGTAAATGTTATTTTATTAGTATTATTAGATTGGCGCTTTCACAGGCCAGGACCAGGTAGTTGTCATTTGTGTATGTTATGTACAACGGGTTCAGCAGAGAGGTTGTGAGTTGCTTCTGTGGCGTTTGCTGAATGGGAGGGAATTGAGCAAGTCTCTAGGCCATTGGCCAGTACTTGCTGTGGCCCATTGTGAACTAAGCACTGGAGAGAGCAGGATGGATAAGCAAATGTTATTGGATGCAGTTAATGTGCGCCAACCCAAGTGGATATAGAGCATTAACAAGCGACAATGACTCAATGACCAATGATAGGAAGAACAGCTAGCGTTTATTGAGCACATTGTGTGTATTATCCCATTTAATGCTCATACTAGCTTCTGAGGCAGGTAGGAGATGTGAACCTCAGAGAGAGTAAGCAACTTGCCCAAGTTCACAGAGAAGACAGAGATGAGATTCCAGGAGAAGGGCTCAAGCTCCAGAGTCCATGTGGGGCTGTACATGTCCCGGGCAGGGGTCATCGAGAGAGGGAGCCCCTTAAGAGTCACAAGCAAATTCTGCTCCAACCCTGCCAAGTGAGAGGGCACAGAAGCTTGTTGCGAAGAGCTCTGGGCAGGGAGCAAAAGCCACAGGAAGCTTCCTGGTGGGGTCATGGGGCCTGAACTTGACCTTGAAAACTGAAGAGGATTGAGCCAATTTCCTTTCGCCTTCTCCATCTCATTTGTCATCTATCTGTGTGGATGTTTCATTCTCAATGTCTTTCTTTAATCATCCCCCTCCTCTCTCATCCCAACCCTCTTGTCCCTACCTGGACCCTTTGCCCAGCCTCTTTCTCCCTGACCTCCTGGCCTCCAGTCTTACCTATTCAAATACATACAGGCTTCAAGAGCTATCTTTTTCAAGCTCAGCTCTGATCACAGCACGACTTCATTCAAGATCCTGCCACGCCCCCATCACCTATTATCATCCCATAGGAGAAAATAATAACATTAAGATAGAACCATATGAACTTACCGATAGTCAATTCTTTTGACCAATCAAAACGATGAATCCTCATTCTTCTAAAACTGATAACACTCATAAGCCACAGTTTGTTAAGTCCTTGTATTGCGTTAAAGCTAGACACATACTCTAAAGACATCATTCCCACAAGTTTCCTGACTCTCTTCCCCAATGTCTGTCTGACTGAGCTTTTTTCTGTCTTACTCTGTCTGCTTCAGCATGTTTCCCTCTGTGCTTTGGTTTCACTCCCTCTGTTGCTGCCTCTCTCTTTTTCCTACATTGTCTCTTCCATCTCCTTCCCAAAGTTTTCTCTGTCTCTGTCTCTCTGAGTCTCTCTCTGTCTATGCCTAGCTGTCTTTCTTTTCTTTTTTTTTTTTTGTTTCTTGGGGGTTTTTGTTTGTTTGTTTGTTTGTTTTCTTTGTTCCTCAAATCTTTTTTTATTGTTGTTCTTTTAAAGTTGTCTCAATTTTTTTCCCATCATTCTCCCCAGTCTCACGCACCCCCACCCCCTCCCCCACAGTTAATCGCCACCCTGTTATCCATGTCCATGGGTCATTTAACTAGCTGTCTTTCTTATATGTCTGTCTTATTATTCTTTTCACTGTCATTCTCACCTTCCCTGTATCTGCATTTTTCCTTTCCTCTGTCTGTATCTGTTTGTTTGCCTCTCTCCCTTTCTTTGTGTGTGTGTGTGTGTGTGTGTGTGTGTGTGTGTCCGCAGGTCAGTTTCCTGACCTCCCAGGATGCTGGTACCCATAAGGGCAATCTGAGGCTCAGGCCCAGGGCGCCCTGACTGGGAGCTGGGAGGACAGAACAAACTGGGGCAGGCATCTGGCTCAGAGAGCCAGGTCTATCCTAGAGCCCAGGGCACCCTTGCAAAAGCAGTTCCAGGAGCCTGTGGCCTGCGCTGGAGGCTGCAGTCTCATCCTGCCTGCAGCCAGCAAGGCAACTGGTGCAGATGGCAATCTTCCAGATGTAAAACCCAGCTGTGCAAATTAGCCCAAGGCCTGTAAGAAATTAGACTGGATCTAAAAGAGATCAGGCTGTGAAAGAGGAAAAATGTTAGTTAAAAGAGAAAATTCCCACTCCCACCTCCAGGTCACAGATCACAGAAGAGAATCCTCCAGCCGCCAGGGACTTCAAGGGGCCATCTGTCTTGGCTGCACCTCAGAACAGGTCAGACCCCAAGCAGCCAACACAATTTCTATCTTTCCATGTTTCAGTAACATAGGCCAGAGATTTGTCAGCATCTTTCCCCAGTTCTGGGAATGAATCCTTACATTGTGAAAAAGTTTAAGGGACAACCAAGACCACCAAAGTTATTCATATTGGGACCCAAATTTGCACCCTAACCCCAAATTGCACCCCCCCCTCAGTCTTCCACATCTCATTGCCTGGTACCCCGATGCACAGGACAAAGCCTGGGCGTTCTCCTTCTTTTCTCTCACCCCCATCCTACACATCAGCAATCCTGACATCTCCAACTCTCATCTTCAACCCCAATCTGACTCCTTGTGCAATGGTCACAATTACCACCATGGGTCCAAGGTCCCCATCGTGTCTCCCTGTACGACTGCACACCTTCCCGCTGGTCTCCATGTCTCCACTCTTGTCCTTGAACTCCCTTCTCCAGGGAGGCTGGCAAGATATTTTAAAAGGTCCTGTCATTCAGATTAAGTCATCCATGCCTCTGCTCAGAACTCTCCTTTGGCACATTCTCTAGTCTACAGCTCATGTTTATTTTTTAATTTCTTTTTGTTTTTTTAATTACAGTTGACATCCAATATTATTTTAGATTAGTTTCAGGTGTACAGCATAGTGGTTAGACATTTATATAATTCATAAAGGTAAAGCGACTATCAATGCTTGGTATTATATTTATTTAATTATTGGTTGCCTCCATCCCTGTTTTCCCAGTTCCTAGAACAGTGTCTAGGTACCCAATGGTAGTTGAATGGATGAATGGGAGTCTTGTTGCTTTTAGGCTGTGTGACTTTGGGCAATTTACTTAACTACACTTAGTTTTAGTTTCCTCATCACTAACATGGTAAGAATGAAATCTACCTTGTCAACTGTTGTGAGGAGTAAGTGATATAACTAATGACTGATGATTAAAGTAGTGCAGTTTTTACATGATTTTTCTAGTTTTGTCCTCAATAGAAGCAGAGAGCAGCTCCACACCCTCTCCAGGTTGAATAAGCCCAATCCTCTTTATTTCTGTGATGTCAAACATGGTGGCACAAGTGGCAGGGGATGAATGGGAGTGGTGGTAAAGGAACATGGCACTAAGACGCTAGCTTCTTGAAATCCACCCAGAGCAGGAGCGAGCCACAGAGAGTTTAAATCAACTCTTAGATATGCTAAAAGAGATAAAGAAAATTATGGACAAAGAATTAAAGTAAACCAAGGAAATGATGTATGAATGAGAATATCAATGAAGAGGTAGGAATTATAAAGTAGAAACTCCAGAACTGAAAATTACAATAACTACAGTGAGTATGAGCCACCGATGTCCCCTTTCCTATATTGAGGGGCCATTGGCCAGGTGGTCAGATCTCTGAGTTTGAGGTCCAAATCCCACGAGGTTCTGGAAGAGGCATTTCATTGCCATTAACAGGCTTTGGAGTCAGACAGACCTAGAGTCCAATCCTAGCTCTACTGCGTAACTTTGGGCAGTGGCTAACCCTCCCTGGCCTCAGCAATGGTGATCCTAATAGTCTGCCAGAAGGAAGAAATGAGATAGTGCATGCAAAATACTTAAACCAGTGCCTGGCATGTGGTCAGCATTCCCTAAATGGTAGCTATTATTACAAGTGTTATCATGATCTCATCCATCCCTGTCTCTAGTCAGCTCTGCATTCCAACAATTCTCTATAGGTCTGACTCAAATCCTTTAAACCCTCTCTGCCAGGGAATCCACCCCAGCTTTAGACTAACTCCAGCATAAGGATGTTTTGCCCTTACAGAACAAAAGGTCACCAGCTGTCCCTATGGCCAAGAACATCCAGGCTGAAGACAGCACCCCCACTCTCTGGTACCTATGGACAAGAAGTAAATAACAAGTGACATCAGCAAAATGGCAGAGTAGGCAGCTCCAAATGCCCACCCCTCCACAGAAACATAAAAAAGGCATGCAGAAACTGTCAGTATCAACTTCGTCAGAACTCTGGAAAAGAGTCAAAGGTATATAGCAACCAAATGAACATTGAATCAAGGAAAAGGCCACTTTAAAATGATCCTGGCTTTTAAGGAATTGTCTGTCAAAACACTAGTTGAAGACAAGGTAAAGAGACAGAGACTTCACTGACCACACATGACAAGAAATTCGATCTTTGAAAAATAGTTTGAAAAACTACCAAACAAATGAATGACTGCAATCTTCAACAAGCAAAAACAGCAAATCCAGGGGAAAGGAGAGAATCCGATTCCCACGTTTTTAACATTATAATATTCAAATGTCCACTTTTCAATAAAAATCACAAATGCATACAAAAAAAAGGAAAATATGGCCCATTCGAAAAAATAAAAGATCACTTTAGACTTACTAGATAAAGACTTTAAATCAACTTCCTTCATCTGAGGATATGTTTATTGATTTGGGGGCATCAAACCCTAACCTATGTGCCCTGACCGGGAGCTGAACCAGCGGCCCCTCAATTCACAGGCCAGTGCTTAATCCACTGAGCCACACCAGCCAGGGCTAAATCAACTTTCTTAAATATGCTCAAAGAGCTAATGAAACCCATGCACAAATAACTAAAGGAAGCCAAGAATTATAAAAAGGAAGCCAATAGAAGAAATTCAGTACGTGAAAAGTATAATCACTGAAATTAAAAATTCACTGTGAGGTGTGTCAATAACAGATTTAAGCATGCAGAAGAAAGAATTAGCAAATTTGAAGACAGAACAATTGAAATTATCCTATCTGTGGATCAAAAAGAAAAAAAATGAAAAAAGTGAACAGAGTTTAAAAGACCTGTGGGACACCATTAAGCAGAGCAGCATGCATACTATGGGAGTCCCAGAAGGTAAAGAGAGAGAACAGGGGACAGACAGAATATTTGAAGAAATAATGGCTGGAAATCATCCATAACTTGATGAAATATTCATGTCCACACATCCAAGAAGCTCAGTGAACTCCAAACTGTTGAAAGCCTAAGACAAACATCTTGAAAGCAGCAAGAGAGAATTGAATCATAATGTACAAGAGAACCTCAGTAAGATTATCAGCCAATTTCTCATCAGAAACCATGGAGACCAGAGGTAGTGGGATGATATATTTAAAGAGAATACTATGAACAGTTATATGTCAACAAATTAGATAATCTAGAGGAAATGGACAAATTTCTGGAAACACAGAAATTACCAAAACTGACTTAAGAAGTAAAAAAATCTCAACAGACCTGTAACAAATGATAGAATCAGTAATTTGTTTTTAAAAACCCTCTTGACCAAAAAAAAAAAAAAAAAAAAGTACAGGACCACATAGCTTCACTGGTAAATTCTACCAAATATTTCAAGAATATTTAACACCAGTACTTCTAAAATTTTTCCCCCAAAAAATTGAAGAGGAAGAAACATTTCCCAACTCATTCTACAAGGCCAGCATTACCCTGATACCAAAACCAGATAAAGATATCATAAGTAAATTACGTATCAATATCCCTTATGTATATGCCATATCATATATAACAATAAACCATCTGAAAAGGAAATTAAGAAAATAATTCCATTTACAACAGCAGCCAATAAAATATCTAGACATAAATTTAACCAAGGAGATGAAAGACTTTACACTGAGAATTACACACAAATCCTTGCTGAGAGCAATTAAGGTAGACACAAATAAATGAGAAACCATCCTATCTTCATGAATTAAAAGACTTAATATTAAGATGTTGATACTACCCAAAGCAATCTACAGATTCAATGCACTCTCTCTATCAAATTCTAATGACTGGGTTTTTTTTGTTGCAAAAATAGAAAAGCCAATCCTCGAAAAAATTATATGGAATTGCAAGGGCCCTCATAGAGCTAATCAACCTTGCAAAAGAAGAACAAAGTTGGAAGACTCACACTTCTCAATTTCAAGACGTATTGCGAAGCGATAGTAATCTCTGAGCTGGGGAGGCAGCAGCTCAGACTGGGAAAGGCCCTGCAGGTTGAGTCCCTCCTTTATAGGGCTCTGCCAGTTCCTCATTTCCTCACCTTTTCAGGCTGACACCTGCAGGTGCTTGGCCTCCAACTGGGAACACTTACTGCTCTACACTTTTATGGGGGAAGAATGAGATGGTCACAGAGAAACTCAGAAAAGCAGGTTGGAGTCAGGGCTTGGCAAGGTGATGGAGAACCTTTCCCCTCCTGCATTCCAAAGCAGTGGTCCCCAAACTTTTTGGCTCCAGACACCAGTTTCGTGGAAGACAAGTTTTCCATGGACTGGGGGGTGTGGGGGTGTGGGGGATAGTTTCGGGATGATTCAAGCGCATTACATTCAAGCTTACCTCCTGGAGACTGTGGTCCCCTGCCCCAAAGGTGACAGAAGGGCCTTTAGAGACCAAAGTCCACCCAACTCTGTTTTACAGATGGGAAGACTGATCCCTGAAAATGGGAAGGGCATCACCCAAAGTCACACAACAGTTGAACTCAGTGAAAAATAGGACTACTGGGCTGAAAGTCATCTTAGATGTACCATAGATTTCCCACCAACCCCCAACTTATTTATTTATTTTATTTAAAAAAAGTAAGTTTTCTTTTCACAAGTTAACTTCAAAGAGAAGGAACAAACCAAGAAAAGAAAAAACACTCAATATTCTATTGGTTTTAGAGAAAAAGCAGTACTTATTATTTTTGCAATGAAATTTACAATCTGAGCGAGGCCGATCAGAGCCAAGCAGTTATGTTGACGACCCGCTGTGCATTGAAATCCTGTTACGTATACAAGAACAGCCCGGGCCACGCCCCCCCTCCTGCCATTTAATGAAGTTGGCAGGTGATTGTCAGGCTGTGGCTTAAACACCTTCAAAGGTAGGATACTCACTCCCTCCCAAGGCCAATATGGGTTTCTGGCCTCCTGAGGCCAGGTGGGCTGATTGAGAAAGTTCCCGCCTGTTCAGCAAGCCCTGAATGGCCGTGGTAAGGCCCATGTCATGGTGTCCCTCCAGGGAGACCTGGGGAAGTCTTGCCTCCCAGCAGCCCTCACCTTACTTCCTGCTCTCCCTCCTCTGAGCACCTCTGCATTTTGTCTGTGACTGGGATCTGGGTCCACTAAAGAAGCAAAAGGTCTCCATTTACAGGAGCTGGCTCGCCACATACTTTTTGAGCATCACTAACTTCTAAATACAGACGAATGGCTTTCCTCCCAAATCCCCCTTTGGGTAGAGACCAGAAATGGTAAGTTTTCAGGGTCCTTTGGGATATTTGAAGGGCCTGCAGCCAGGGTGGCCTAAATGCGGTCTGAACTCCTAGTCTCCCATCTGGACTGGTGGCAAAAGGCAATCCAGAACTCCTGAGGATTTGGAAATCACCAGCACCTCCAGGCCCCCACTTTGCTTGGGGAAGGGTCCCTCTAAACTCTTCCCCTGCCCCATGTTTGGCAGCCTAATATCCCACTTTTCCTGCTCCTCCACCTCTCCCTTACCAACACTTCAATATTAAGGTCCACTGTTTATAGTAGTCTAACGGCCTCCACCATTTTACAAGTGGGACAATCGAGGCCCCCAGAGGGGTTGGGCTGCTGCAGATGAGCAGGCTCAGGAATCGCAGGAGCCTGCAGGAACGCCATCCTCACTCACCCCCACTCTCCTGAGCCCCACCTGCTCACACCCTCTGGGCATGCCCTAGGTTGGGAAAGGCCTGGGGAAGTTCAACACCTGGACCCCAGGAAGGCCCTGCTGATGGTGGGCCAAGTGATTAGCACCATCATTAGCAGCTGGCCTTTCCTGCCCAAGCATGTTGGTCTGTAGCCCCACGCGCCTGCCTCCACCCATCTGCCAGCTCACCATGAGGGTGACACCAGTGCCAAGGGGCACAGCAGGATCACCCCAGCACAGCTCAGCCTGCCCGGGCCACCACTGCCCCTGCAGCACCCCAGTGATGCCAGATCTCCCTCCATGGCTGGTAGGAGGTTGGGGAGCAGCTGGCCTTTGCCCTCGGCCTGCTCCTCTCTCCTTGTCCCACTCTCTCCTCCATCTCCCTTCTCTACTCATGGAACTTACTTATAAATCCTGAAAACCCAAACCCCTATAAATTCTCAATTCATTCTGCAGATATTTCCTGTGTTGGGGTTTTCGGCAGCATCTGCTGGTTTGAAGTTCCCTCTTTATTTGTCCTGGGGGCACCATTACTCTCAACTTTAGCAGTTTTCCTGCTCTGTAGTCCTTGCCAGACTCCATCCGAGGAAGAGAAAATTGGTGAAAGAATAATTATTATTATTGTTATAAATATATATTTCATTTTGGTTTCATTTTTTACCCCTCTAGGCCTAGATGAGAATCCCAGGCGGAGGCTGGCAAAGGGATGGCGTCTTCATAGATCTCAGGGCAGCGGGCTTGCCCTGCCAGAGCCTGGCACTTTGCCCTCCCGATAAAGGTATCTGGCAAAAGGCCATCCTCTGCTACTCTGCACAACTGTACCCAATCCTCCAGCAGCTTTCTTCTCACCAAAAACTCCTGGCTCAAGACCCCAAGTCTTCGGAAAACCTCCTTATGCAAGAATCACAGCACCTATTGTGTAGGAGACACATTCCAATGCATGGGCCTGATTATGTCTCACCATAGTCTTAGAAGGCAGGCATGTTTAGCTCTTTTATAGAAGAGGAACTGAAGCTCAGAGCATAGAAGTTAGGGACTCAAAGCGATAGAACTAGAGAATGGAAGAGCTGGGATTGAAATCCAGATCTGCCCGCCACCAAGACTAGTACTCATTCCACTGGACTACACTCCCCTCCTCTGAGCTCCTGAAGGATGTTGTCTATGAGCTCCAGTGCCTCATCCTTGGGATCAAGTTGCCTTGGCTTGCTCTGTAATTGTTCCAGGAGTTCATCTGACTATATAGATTGTCCACAATTTGAGAATCTTGGAGATCAATTAGTTTAAGGACTTAATACTACAGAAATGAAAACTGAGGCCCAGAGAGGGCATGTGGCTGTCACACAGCACACGAGTGGTTTTCTTCATGAAAGCTAAGTCCCTTGAGGATGGGAACCATGCCTCCCCTTACATTTCTTATACATGCTTCCTCCTCCCCGCACACCAGTATACACTTGCACACAACGCTGGACACAATATTCAGCACAAATAAATATAAACTGTTGCTTATGAAGTGACAGTGACCACTGGGTATCAGTCATCTGCACTGCCACAGCAACCCTATATGGTCCAATTTCTAGATGAGATCACTGAGGCCCAGAGAGGGGAAGTGGCTTGTCCCAGGTCACATAATAAGGAAGTGGCCAAACCAGGACCCTGGGTCTGACCTACTCTCCAGCCCATGTTCTTGGCATCATTTCCCACAGCCACTTTCACCACAGCAGCTAATGTTTATTGAATGAGCACTATGTGCGAAGGACTATGGTAAGTGTTTTATATGAAGAGCGTCATTGAATCTTTATAGTAATCTTATGAATTATCCTCATTTTACAGGAGAGAAAACTGAGGCTTAGAAAACCTGAGAAACTTGCCCAAAGCCAAAAATCTAGAGAGTGGCTAATCAAGACCGATTTGATTCCAGAGTGATCTTAACATTGTATATAGCAGGTCCTCTTTATCTGCAGAGAATTGGCACTAAGGGGGAAACTTCTACTTAAAGTGAATATTTCAACTATCATAGGAAATAGTAAAAAAGAAAAGTTTATTTGAATTTATCACAAAAAATGGAACCAAAAATGGTGACAGGTAGTTTATCTTATATCTCACGGATTTAGGCTGGTATTGCAATTCTCTTCTAGTCCTTAGAGCAAGCAGGGAGTGACTCAACCAACTGTAGCTTTATGATGTGACTTTTCTGACAAAACTCAGTGATAGCATGGCATAACCTTTTTATTTTGTTTTTCATAGCATGATCATCGAGAAAATAACTATATAAAAAACAATCTGAGGATTTTGGTTTTTCCCAAGAATATCTCTTAATAATTTGAGGGCCAAATCATTATTCTCGGAAGCCTGTATCTTGTTGCCATCCTTACTGACCCGCTCTCCTTCAACATTAACTCATCTTATTTTGCCAGGCTCTCCTGTGTCCATGGCTTCTAAGACTCTGGCAGTTTTCCAGAATCACTTTTGTTGATTTCACAAACTCCTGAATCTTTTCTCATATTTGCAATTTCACTTAAAATAAAACTTTTATTGAATTTATTGGGGTGACATTAGTTAATAAAATTATATAGGTTTCAGGTGTACAATCCTATAATACATCATCTGTATACTGTATTGTGTGTTCACCACCCCAAGTCAGGTCTCCTTCCATCACCATTTATCCCCCCTTTACCCTCTTCTACCTCCTCCCACCCACTTTCCCTCTGGTCATCGCCACACTCTTGTCTTTTTTTTTTTTTTTTTTTTTTTTTTTTTTTGCTCAATCCCTTCACTGTTTTCACCCAGAGCCCCTTCTTTTTTCTTGTATAAAGTGTGTTTTATAGGCAGAAGCAACTCCACTTTGCAAACTGATTGGCATTGTATTTGCTCTTTACTCTCTGATACTTACAACATGCAACTATCAGAAAAGACTGATCTAGATGCTAGTGTTAATCTGGGAGTGATGCCAGAGTAATTTTATAATTGGTCAGTTCACTAGTGAATATCTTAGTGGTCTTTCGCTTTGCTACCCAACCTTATGACTTCAGGGACTTGGAAAATGAATACTTGGATAATAAGTGCCCCTTCTACTCCCTCAGTAAGCTCTTAGCAATAAACAAGTATTTAGTAATCAATAAGTTCAGTGAATAGGGAGTAGTGGATTTATACCTCAGCTCTGTCATTTACTGGATATGTTTGTTACTTTGGGCAAATTACTGTTACTCAATCTGTAAAATGAGACCATGGTAGTATTTCAATGTTCCTCCTTCCACCCCAAATAAGTAAGCTAATCCAATCACATCCTTCCTTTTTTAAATTAAATTTACTGGGATGACATTGGTTAATAGGATCATATAAGTTTCAAGTGTACATTTCTAAGATACAGGATCTGTATATTGCATTGTGTGCCCAGCGCCCAAAGTCAAATCTCCTTTCCTCACCATCTATTTGGCCAATCATGTTCTTCCCATTCCCCTTGTTAGTGATCAGTTCAGGAAAGAACATGTGGCCCAGTCTTGGCCATTGAACAATATATGAGGGGAAGTCTACTTGGGGACCTCAGGGAAAGATTTTCTTCCTCCTAAGGAGACAAAGAGACATTTTCTGTTCTGTCAGGTGATATTATGCGTGGAAGTGATGTTTTGAACTGCCTTAAGCAGAAGATTTTCTTAGGACAGCAGAACCAAGAGATGAAAAGATTCTAGTTTCTGAGAACACTGCTGAGCCATTGATTTTGCCATGCCTGAAGCCTGCTCTGCCTCTGGATATGCTTTTACTTGACAAAATAAATTTCCTAATTGTTTAAGCCGGTTTGAATCATGCTTTCTTTTACCTGCAGCCAAAAGCATCCTAATGGGCACAAATATATATTTCACCGATCGTAGAATTAAATAAAATAATCCACATCTAAAGGACTTATCCTAGCACTCAATACATATTACTTTTAAGTACTTGGAAATTAAAAAGTGTTTGATTGGCCCTGGCCAGTGTGGCTGAGTTGGTTGGAATGTCATCCCATAACCCAAAGGTTGTGGGTTCAATTCCAGGTCCAGGCACATGCCTAGGTTGCAGGTTTGACCCTGATCTGGGCGTGTGAGAGAAGCAACCAATCGATGCTTCTCTCTCAGATCAATGTTTCTCTTTCTCTCTTCCTTCATACTTTCCTCTCTCTCTAAAAGCAATGAAAAAATGTCCTCAGGTGACGATTTTAAAAAAACGTGCTTACTTGTTTATTTGCTACCCAAAATGGGGTTTTCTTGTGATTCTTTTTCAGGGCAGGGACTAGGTAGCAAATGTCCATCTTCCTACACATGCTTTTGGTTGGACTTGTCCTGGGGTTGGAGTAAAGGAACAGAGCCTTGGTTCTGTCCTAGATCAACCAAGGGTTGATGTCCATCTGAGGAATCGGATGGACTGCATGCAACTGGATTGTTTTGACACACCAGCTATGCCCTAAAGAGCGACTAAAGGAATAAAGAAATGCGCAAGTGTTCTGCAATCTCAAAACTTCCCAGTCACGACCTAGTGCATCTCTAAGAAGTTCTAGAGTTTTCAAAACAGGTCTCACAAGGCAACATATACAGAAACGGGAATTTTTCAGCCTAAAGAAGAGGGAGCTGAGGCCAGGGAAGGGTTCTTTCTCCAGTGTTCCTCTCAGATAATGGCACCATCGGGTGTTATCTTGGACACTGGCTTTTCTCACCACCTGCCCCCGTATATAGTCAAGTCCAAGTCCTATTAGGAGAACTCAATGAGCTAATAACGCCTGGAAGTAAGTGCTCAGTAGGTTCTTGGTACATATTAAGTGCTCAATAGGTGTTAGCTGCTATCATTCTTTTTAAAATATATTTATTTATTTACTTTTAGAGAAGGGGGAAGGGAAGGAGAAAGACACAGGGAGAAACATCCATGTGTGGTTGCCTCTTGCACACCCCCAAATGGGGACCTGGCCCGCAGCCCAGGCACGTGCCCTGACTGGGAATCAAACCGGCGACCCTTTGGTTTGCAGGCCGGCACTCAGTCCACTGAGCCACACCAGCCAAAGCACTGCTGTCATTCTTAGGCAACATACCAGCCCCAGGGTGGGCACCAAACTAGTCCCATGCTTCCCTTGAGCATATTGGTACTGGCTGACATTTTCACAAGGAAGATTAACAAGGAGAAGAAAATGGAAATAGTGTAATTTTTAAAACTACATGCAGCATAAAAACAATCCATCTGGATTCATTCCAGTTTAATCCCAGGATATAAGCTTGTTGGACCACTCCCCCAATCCTGTTTCTTGAGGTGGTAGCACTACATTCCTGATGACCTGACAGAACCCTGGAGTCACCTTTGCATAGGAGGTCATACCTGCCACCCATGGGGTTCGAAGAGGAGAATAAGTGATTGCTACTGGAATACAAAAGGCCAGTCCCTCTCCTTGAGATGGTACAACTCTGTGGCGTGATTTGTGCTCCAAACCCCCCCCCCAACCACTCCAGATCAGGCGGAGGCTAGCTTTTATCAGAGACCAAATCCTTTCTGGCTACGTCTTCCCTCTCTTGCTTTTTCTGCCTGACTTTCAGCTTTTTCCATCAAGGCATGACTCAGTTACTCACATGCCCCAACCCCTGCTTCAGGTTCCACACTCCCCCACAGCCGGAATTTGTATAAACACTCACTGGAGAAAGCCCCCTTTTCTTCCTCGAAAACAGGAGTATGTATCTCTTAGAGAAATCTACAGATACAGATCAAAAATCAAACCTGGCCTTCATCGCTCAGTTAACCAGGCGTGCACACAAGCAGGAAGAAAGGCAGCCTTTCTTCCCAACACACCCCAGGCCTTGGGCTTCTCATGGTTGAATAAACTGCTCCAAGCAAAGGTGCCAAAGCCAGGGCACTCTCCTGAGCATGGCTGATCGGGGGGATGGAGCAAAGCAGATATCTAAGGTGATGGAGGAGAAAACTGTTAAGAGCTCATTGGAGGGATAATAACCCCGTAGGCCAGCATCACGGGGTGCTACACACATCTCTGGTAAATCGATGTCCACCTAAGTAGCAAAGATCTGAGAGAATGGAGAGAAACAAGATTTGATTCATTGAGATGGGTCACGGTCATTCCTCCAAATTTTCTTAACACAGGACATCCTAGTGGTCTTGACAGGACAAACCTGGACCATGACCAGTCTCTCGTCCCTCCCAGCCACTCGACAAATTTTAATGTTTAACAATGCATTGGTAGTGCTGTAGCTGACCTCTAGATTAGCCCTAAGTATGATTTGCTAATGTTAGCAGCATTACCTAGAGTGGTCAGTTAATGTCATATTCCAAGTAGTGACATGAGCATCTCATCACCCCCACCACTTTTCAGGTGTTAGTAATTTGAATCACAAAGTGCATCGGGAAAGATAATCATTAAAGGAAAGGTTCCTTTACATCTCAACTGTAATAGCATATATCTTCTGAATGCTCCCTCCCCTATTCGTCCCCGGCCATCTGCCTGCCTAAACTTTGCCCCTTGAGAACGATTCTCCTGTAGCTCTCTGGTGGCCTCGCTTTGCTACTTGCTCTGGCCCTCCTTTCCCAGCAGCTGGTCCTGCATGGAACTAAGAATGACTCCAGTAAGAGGAATTTAGGTGGGACCTAAGGAATGACTTTCTGGCTTTTAAGGATGTGAGGCACTGGTGAAAGCTGTGAAAAGCTGCGACATCTCCATGGGGGTGGCCCGAGAGAGCCCCGGCCCTCACAGAATCACAGATTCATGGGGTCTCGGAGCTGCCATGAACCTAGGACGCATCCGGTCTAACCTCCACCAAGTGTTCAGTTCAACCAGGTTTGCACAGCACAAGTAACGGGGGAACTCATTCTCCCTCAAGGATGCCAATTTTACAGCAGGGTAGCTAGGACTCTGCGAGAGTTCTTCCTTGCGCTGAATGCACATCAGCCTCCCTATCTGTCTGGGTCCCCTGAGGCCACGCAGAGTATGCCTCCCCACCATGTAGTCTGAGGTCTCTGAAATCACACTTGCAGGACTAATAGCCCCAAATCCTCCAACTGCTACTCACAAACGTGAGCTCCACGGCCATCCCCAACCTCCTCACGGCCCTGGAGACTTGCACAAGCGCGGCCTCAATGTATGGGACCCAGAACAGGACACGTATTCCAGAGGGCAGAGAAGAGCAAGACCGTGACCTACTTCATTTGGCATTGCTGCTCGGGGCTTTTCTCACTCCTTCGCAGGGCTGGGGACGGGAGCTTATCACACCTGGGCGCCTGGAGCCTGCTCCGTGCCTGGCTGGCTATACTTGTGTGACCTTGGGTGAAGTGAGGCCAGCTGTCTGAACTTGTTTCCTCATCTGTGAAATGAGGATTATAAGAGTCCCTACCTCATACGGTTATCATGGGAAGTAAATGAGATAATGGACAGAAAATGCCTGACACATGGCAAGAGCTCAGTAAATGTTAGCTCTCTTTCCCCTTCCTCATTTCTCAGCCCCAGGGCCTGGCTAACAGCTGGGGGCATCTCCGGGCCTGTGTGCGAAGGGGAAGCTAATGGGTGGAGTAACAGGACAGTAACCAGATGGCCCAGATTTCCGGGGACAAGCTTAATTTTAAATATTCTGTTCTGTGATCAGCTGATACATTAGACAATCTGGCCTGATTTTTTCGTTTGAAAAATATGGTCACTCGAGTTTATGATGACATTGCACAGATGTCCTATGTTGGGTCAGCAGGCCTGAGATGACAGAGCTCAGGTCCCAGTCAGGAAACAATGGGTCCCGTCTTGTGGTGAAATCAGGTGGTGAGCTCACGGTGAGCAGGTGGCAGAGGTAGAAGAAAATCAAGGCCTTCTCTCCAGCTCTAGGATCCGCTGGGCCCCTTTTTAATGTACCTGGTTCCTGCTCTAAGGTGGGCTAGGCCTGGGCTGCAGGGCCCAGAAGCTTGCGTGCCCCTCATAGTCAGCTAGCTGCCTGGCCTCAGGAGGAACCCTGAAGGGTAGGCCGGTGGGGAGAGACCCTTGATGCCAGGCCGACCTTGCCTTTGAGAGCTCTGCTCCCCCTCCCTTTCTCTTCTCGCACTGCTTCCCTCTGCCTCTGTCTGAGTATCTGTCTGGGTTTCTACGTCTCCTGCACTCTGCGGAAAATATCGAGTAAATCTCTAGGCAGTTGCCATGTATACTGCCCAAGGTGGCCGTTGGACAAAGGAACTAGAGTCTGGGAGTCAGGGGAGGAGCCAGGCTGGGACTAGCCCCCTGCTTATCAGAAATGTGCTTGCGTGATGTAAGATGGAAGGTTTGGACTAAATGGCCTCTAAAGGTCCTTCCAGCTGGAAAGTTCTATGGTTTCAGCGCGCGCATGCGCACGTGTGTGTGTGTGTATGTGTGTGTGTGTCCCACAGAGTCTCTGTGCATCTTTGCTTTTCTCTCAGCTCTCAGCCTATATCTCTGTCTCTCTGTCCTTCTCTCCCCCCCTCTACAGTCCCCTCTCACTCTTGAGCTGTGTCCAACTCCCCCACCCCTACTTCCTCCTCCTCAGATGTTCTGCCCTACCTTTAACCATTGATGAGAGCTCTCTTCGTCAATAAGCACCCTCTTATTTGAGTTCCGGGTGCCCCAGGTCCCTCAGCGTGGCCACTCTGTCCCAGTCTCCACCCCCCCACCACCACCACTTCCACTCACCAATCTAGCCAACTTTGGGCCTTAAGGAGGGGGGTTGGGCAAGCATTATAGTCAAGGCCTAGGCTGCCTACCACGGTCCTCTGCTGCCACCTGTCGTTAGTCCGGAGAGACATTGCTCTGGGGGCTGTCTGGACCAACGTGGGGTGGGGGTGGGGGGGACAGGAACATCGCTCCCGCCAACAGGAATCCATTACACGCAGTGTCCTGCCAGGCCTGATTTAAAGCTCACCCTGTAATCTGTCTTGCACCCCCTCTGGGCCTGTCTCCGGTTTCCTTGCTTGTGAAATGGATGGAAGTTGTCTTCAGCTCTGGCAGAGAGAGGTAAGGAGAGGGGGCTCAGGGTACACACCTGGTTTTGTATCCTGCCCCTGCCCTTGACTTAGTGGGTGACCTGGGGGGGTGAATCCTTCCCCTTCTTTGGAGCCTTTGGGGAGACACGGTTGAGAGAAAAGAAGCAAGAAGGCTTCCTATGTATTTTAGGCAAGCACTACACGGCCAAGAAGTTAGACGTGGACGTATCTGCTGTGTCTACAAACCTTTGGCCAGGCCACAAATCCATCTGAGCAGCCAAGCCTTTGCATTCACTCATCCGCTCACTTACTCCCTCGCCCATTCATTCCACCACGCAGCCCGCACGCAGGAGCCCTGCCTGGCTGCCTCACCTCTGCCACTGGCTCCCTCACCTGGGGCAAGCCTGTGCCTCTCTCTGAGCTTCCATTCTCTCCTCTGAGACACCAAGGGGTTTAGAATAGACCAAGGGAAGTCCCCCCTTCTGCCATTCTAAAATGATGATTCTCTGAGGGCAGATGCCCTGCCATATATGCTGGGCGATGGATCAATGACAGGTCTCCACTCGGAGACCAGGGCTATCCTACCTCATAGCCCTCAGACTCCTCCCACCCACCCTCTAGACCTCTGGCTGGCCTCCGCAAAACCAATCAACAAGGAAGCCTTTACTGAGTTTCCCCTTCCTCCTTCCCACAGGGCACTGTTCTGGTGCCAACTGTTGGGTCACGTGCTAGCAAACAGGACTAGACGTTATGTAGCCCTGCCCACTCGGGTCCGGGAAAATCAGCAGTTCCTGGCACCGACAAGTCCTTTAGACTGCCTCCTGGCAATGCCAGCCCCAGAGTCCCTGGAAGATGAATGAGCTAAAGCTGGTTGGACTCAGAACTGGAGTCCCAAATTCCTGCCTCCTCGGCTTTGAGGCCATTGAAACGGCCACTGCCCTGCAGATGGCCTCAGAAAACGGGGCCTTCTTAGGGTGCAAAGAAGCTCAGACCAGAGGCTGAGCCCAAGCTCTGCTCTCAGAACACTTAGCTGATGTGCCTGGGCCAGCTGTGGCCTGCCAGTCTGGCTGTGATGCCAACCGCAAGGTGCCATGCACAAAATTGCAGCCTGGTAGCAGCCTCTCAAGAGGACCTGCCTGGTGGCATCTGGGAGCTGTTCCTCATCTCTCTGCCCCTGCCAGACCGACCCCCCTCCCACCCCAGCCGCCCATGAGGGAGGTCCTGCCCACATCTGCTGCTGGCCATCACATCTGCAATGGATTACAGGGCTGGCCTGGGCTCAGGCTCATCCCAGATGTGGATTCTCTTGGAATGTGCCTTCTCTCTAATTGTCCAGCCCCTGAAGGGTCCCGGCCCCCTCCTCTTTGTCCGCCACTGCTGTACCCCAGTGAGCATGCTGGGGCCTTCCTCCTTTCCCACAGCTTGTGCCGGAACAGCCACAGCCAGGACCAGGGCCAGCCTGGTGGGGGGCCATACTCTTCTCCAGCCTGGTCCTGAGGTTGGGGAGCGGGGAGGTCGCAGCCCATCCCCCCTTTTTTTGTCCTGGGGCCAGGCACTGGGGGCAGAGGGGGAACTCTGGAAAACTCACTAGAGGTGAAAGAATTTGACTCTGCAGTGCAGGCTCCCCTAATCCCTGGCCCTTCCTGGGAATGCCATTAACCTCCCATCTCCACTGATGGAAAGAACAGCTCTTCCCTGGGCCAAGCCATCTCCTCAGAGGCTCCCAAATGACAGCCAGGCTGGGCAAAGTGGCTCCCATGGGTTCCGACCAGCAGCTTCATGTCCCCAAGAGTTGCAACAGCCTCCCAATTGGTGGCGTGGGCTCCAGTCTTCCTCACTTTAGACGATCCTTCCCTGGGCCCCTGGAGGTATGTGGGAGGCACAAACCTAAGTGTAGACTTTGGCTTCGAAACCTAGCTCTGCCACAGACTGGCTGTGTGGTGCTGGGCAAGTGACTTCACCTTTCTGAGTCTCAAAAATCTTTCTGCCTGAAATGAAGATACCAGAATCATTACTTTCAGCTGACATGTATTGAATGCTTACTATAGGCCAGGCTCTGTTTTAAGCACTTTACATGTCTTAGCTGAGGGGAAAACATCCTACAGGAAAGGTGTTATTATTGCCTGTTTTTACAGATGATGCAACTGTAGACTCGTGGACATGGAGAACAGTGTGGTGATTGTGGGGTGGGGAAGAGTATAAGGGGGATAAATGGTAATGAAAAACAAACAAATAAATCTGGAAGAAAAGTTGTGCAGGGGAAAAAAGAACCTTTGCATAACATGCCCAAGATCACACAGCTAGTAAGGGGTGGAGCCAAGATTTGAACCAGGCTTCACACAAGAACGATTCCATGAATGGAACCTAATGTACTCTGTATTATTATTTTAAATAATAATCAAATGTCTCCCCCCTTAAAAATCAATAGATTCTCAGTACTCACAAGATAAAGTTCAAATTCCCAGCCTGGCCTTGAGACTCTAGCTGCGGTCCAATATTTGACCTTTGCCCTTCCCCCTTTGCTCTAGCTCTTTTCCATTTCATTGACCATTTCCTCTCATTTCATTCGCTGCTCCATGCCTGCGCACATCACAGTTCTCTCCACCTGGAATCCCTTCGCTGTATGCCTGCTGTTCTCCTATTCATTGTTCAAGATTGAGGCCAACTGTCAGCACCCCTATAAGTCCCTTCCAGGCAGCTGATTCCTCCTCTGTGCACCCACTGCGTTTTGTTCCTGTATCTATTACTGTGCTTTTTACTCTGTATTCTAAGGGGCAAGTCTTATCCCCTCCACAGGCTTCAGTATCTCTTGTGGATAGCTTTCAGGGCCCTTCCTGATTGCCTTCCTGTGACCCCAAGGTCAGTGATGAGTAAGCTCTAGGCTGGCTATGACCCCAGCCAATAGCTGGGGAGGGTATATAGAGGCAAAATGAAGAGATGGCTTGGAAAGGAGGGGCACAGTCTGAGCCCCAACAGCAGTGCTCCCTTTCTCCCTGCCAAGTCCCTTTCATTTTCCCTCACAGCCCTCTTGAAAATCCACTTCCTCCAGAAGAGTCTTTCCTGCCCCTCTAACCAGTTCCAGAAATGGTTCACCCATTCCACAACACCCCAACCCAGGAACAAGTGCCTCCAATAAACCTACACTCGGACAGAACGACTACTGTAGCTTGTTGTTTAGCTGAGGAGTACCGCAGCCAGGGATCTTCAGCCATGCATCTGGGTGTCTCGGTGTCTGTCCATATTTTCGTTAGCATTGGCGTCCTCCGTTTGGAGGGCCTGTGTCCAGAAAAGTAACCCCAGCAAGAAGCCAGGGCTCAGGATTACAGTCCTTCCTTCCCCTGGACATGAAGGAAAGAAAGAACCAGGGCACACCAGTGCTGGGAGAGCCCTTAGGGGTTGTCTGGTCCCCCAGTGGTACAGATGGGAGCCGTGGCTCAGAGATCTTGTTCATGGTCCCAGAGCTGAGGGCAGAGCTCTCTCCACGGCACCATCAAATCCTCATTTCCTAGCACCTAACCTCTTAGCTCAGGGTCAAACCCTGAGCTGCTTTGTTTGGAATCAGGGATAGGGCTGAAAATCCCAGTCCAGTCAAGGCTCTCTGGGCCCCTTCCAATGCTTTTCCTCTAGAAAGCCTTTCCAAATCAGGCCCGCCTTGGTTTGGTCTACCTCTCTGCTGCCACCTCCTCAGCATTTATGCCTTCACAGCACGCTAATGAGGGTGGCCCTGCGTCCCCTCTGCCACGTGGTGTGGCATGTATCCTTTCTGTGGTCTGGGTCCCATCTCCCCTCCTAAAACAACTGACTGACTGACAGCTACAAGGACAGATTGACTGACTGGCTGATTGCCTAGCTGGCCAGAACTGGTTAACAGACAGATGGACTGCCTGGCTCTCTGACTGACAGACAGGCTGTCTTGCTGGCTAATAGAGACTGACGGTTGATGGACAGACTGGCTGACAGACCCACGATCTGACAGACCGACTAACTATGGAAAGACCCCAGAGGATTCAAGAAAATCAGGACACCAAGCAGAGGGACACAACACATACTCAGCCAGCTCTTGTCAAGACACCTCCAGCAGCCTGTCACCAATGAGACGCAGTGAGACACTGGGAAGTGGGAAAGGGGTGGTGGGAGAGAAGGGCTAATGGAAACCAGATGTGCTGCTGACCTGCCTCAGTGAGGGGACCCAGGTGGGGGACCTGACCTGGCTCCTGGCACCAGGACTTTCCTGGTGGGCACCTTACAGAAAGGCAGGAAGGAGTCAAGAGGGCTGAGCACATGGGCACCTTCCCCTGAGCACACTGGGCCTTATCTGGGCTTTCAGGAAGAGGAGCCTCATCCTTCTCCCTGTCATATCCTCCATCTAGTTGACATTTAAAAATAATAGACCCCGTCTGGCTTTTTACAAAGAAACAGGGCCCTCGGTAGACTCACAGGATTTTGAGCTGGTTCCTATTAAGGTTTTTTTTTTTTTTTTTTTTTTTTCTTTTTCTTTTTGCAATTGGAAGGCACTCCATTTCCCACTCAAACCCTCATCATTCCGCTGACAAGTGGAAGTGCGTCTGGGGGCTAGTCTCTCATGTTTTTCAGGGTTGGTTATTCCATCCCCTCCGTGCCTGTCACTGCCGTCTTCCTGCACTCTGGGAGGGGCAGGGATACATCTTGGAGGGGGGATGGAACTTCCTTTTCCCCTCCTTTTGAGCCTTTACCTAGAGAGGCCCATTTGCCCACAGGGATGGAAGGCTCGGACCCCACCGGTGGAGAAAGCGGCAACCTCGCTCGCCTCCCCGGTCTCAGTAAGAGGAACGGGCTGCGGCTGCGAGCAAGGCCCCCGGAATCCTGGAGAGCAAGGGCGGGAGGAAATCCCAGCTCCAGGCTGCCGGTCGCTCCGTGGTCAGTCACACGTAATTGAAGTCATAACAAACACATCTGAAGCTCACAGGCCTGCGCAAAACAATGGGATTAATAAGGGAAGACACAAAGCAAATGAGCGCACCAGCCAAGCAAATTGTTTTCAGGGCCATGGAGCCGCGCAGAGGCCAGACCGCCCTGCTGGCCTCCTTGCTCCCCACCACACGCCCATCCTACCAACTTCTAGACTTTTCCACTGACTTCCCCCTGGCAAGGGCCAGCCGCTACGGTCTAGGCAGAAGGAGGGGCAATAAGGGAGTGGACAAGGCCACGGGCAGATTGCAGTCTGGGCCCATTGAAAGTGCGTGAATGGGGAGTCAAGAGACAAGCGTTCTAGTCCCGGCTCTGCTGTGGATCAGTTCCCTGGTGCTCATGGGTTAACAGCACACATGGTTCAGCTCAACACGAGGGAGAACTTTCTGGAAGTCTGAGCTGGCCAACAGGGAAATACCAAGCTCCTGTACTAGAAGTCTGTAAACAGTGTGGGCTTAGTCCATCCATTGGGATGTTGTGGAAACATCATGCCGTAACGCTTACTTTCATCACTTGAGTTCAACGGCTTCATGACCTTAGACAAATCCCTTGCTCGGTCTCAGTGTTGAGTTCCTCATGTGGGAAGAGAGGAATAATGGAAAGTCCTGTCCTGCCTCCCTTACAACACTATTATGAGGCTTAGAAGAGATGTTGTGTGCACAAAAGCTATGAGAATTGACTAGATATTCAGTCATTTGCTGTTTCTCCACTGAGATCTTGAGCTGTTCCTAAGTCCTTTCGTGGTTGCTTGTCTCTGTCCCCAACCAGAACATACTTAGTTCTTCATCGCACACTCTGTTCCGAAAAGTATTTGAAGAAGAAGGCAGACGGCAAGCTCCATGAGAGCCAGGACCAGATCTCACTCATCCTGAGCAGACTAAGGAGCATAGCAGTCAGAGTTTGGGATTATGCACACCAGGAACAACTCCAGATAACTTCTTCATATGGGAAGGATACAGCTCACAGAATCTACCAAAGAATTGTGATCCCCATCAGTAAGGAGGTGAGGTCTAGCCATGAACCTCCCCTAGCAGCAGACTGCTATAGGCTGCCACTAACATTGCCACGTGTGGACCCTTATTCCTGTGTCAGGAGATTCTTGGTTCCTCTGTACCATCACAGATAATCTCTTGCCATCGATGGGAGCATCCACTTGGCTGCATTTAGGTCATGCGATAGTGCCTGTAGCTGTCTGGGACCTGAAAGAACTACCTGTCTCCCTTTGGCTTCTTGACTGCTTCCCACTGATCTTGAGCATCTCCCCCAAACATGTAGGGTGTTCAGGAACTGGTCAGTCACCACCACCTACTGCTGCAGCAGTGATTTCAATAGCTGTGGGCTGAAACTGATGTAGGTATTTATAGAGCTTTTCAGAGTCCACCCAGGCTCCAGCCTACAGCACTGCTGCACACCACATGGCTGTGGTCAGCCCCTCCAACCTGCTGCACGAGGCATTGCTCCCACCTCCGAGAAGCCCCCAAGTGGAATGATGAAACTAAGAATCCCTGCTCAGCCCCAGTCTGGAATGACCCACCTTCATCCAGGCTTCACACACCCCACCTTGGCCTCCTCCCTCCGACTCTCCAGGTGAAAGTCTTCATCATTTATCCTCCTCTTTACAGCTTCGTCTCATCCTCTGGCTCTGACACATTTTCTTCTTGTTCCAACCTGTGACCTGTCAACAATCAATCCTGACTCTATCTCAGCAATATTCCTGTAGGCTGCCTTTGGTGACAACTCTCTTCACTCACAGCAGGTCTACGGAGACTCTCACCCAACAGCACAACCTCACCCACTTTGTGAATCAGCTTCTCCACCAGGGTACCCTTCACATCTCACTCCCACCGCCAGTGCAGCCAGACCCAGAAGGAAGGGCATGTGGTGAAGGAGGAGATGTAGGGTAGATGGCCACCTCTGCCTGGCTCAGGTATTACTATTACAATGATGGTCATGGCTCTGTCTCAACTTATACCTTTATGTGCAGCCCCATTTGCCTTGGGAGAGAGAGCCTGAACTTGCTGGGAATCTATTTCAGACGGTCTAGGAGAAGCCACACCAGAGTGAGGCCTGTGCTGCCCGGAAGTGAGCAGATTCCAGCCTGGGCCTCCTTTGGATGGACTGGAGCTTTCTCCCCATCCAAGGAAAGGTGTGGGGCTTCCTAAACCCCCACTACCCTTGATGCAGCTGCCAACCATTCCATATGCCTCCCCATAGCTGCTTCTGCATCAGCCACCACAACTTAAATTTGGGCCTAAAATGTAGGCTCAGTTGCCTCGGCCTATCTCTAGTCGCTCATAACAGCCTCAACTTCAGTCTTACAATGCCACGGGATTGTGGAATCATTCCCCTGGGTTGTGACAGAAGCAGTCAGCTGTACACCAAAGATCTGTGCCCCGCTCCCACAGTATAAAATTTTTGCCAGAAACCAACTGCCCAGCCAGGACCTACATTTCCAAGAGTCCCTACATCAGAGTTAGGCCATGGGATGGGTTCTGTGGCAATAGGAAAGGAGTAGAAATGACAGATGTCACTTACAAACTGAGATAGTGGATGTGCCTTCCTCACGCTCTCTTCCCCTTCTCTTACAACCTTGGGACCTACGTGGGAGATGGTGGCATGGCATAATGGGTGAAGCTGGATCTCTGAACCACGAAAGGGAACAGAGCAGCCCCACACCTGCAGAGCGCATTGGAATGCTATGGGCTGGCATGAAACTTTTATTATGTCAAGCCTTGAGATTTCAGGGTTGGTGCTACAGCAGTCAAATACCTCAAGCCAATCCTGCAGCCTAGTGTCATCTCCAGTAGTCCGGCTCTGAGAGGCTGTGCTCAGTAGCTTTTGTTTATGCTTGATGCTTGGCGGGGCTTTTAGGCTCCTCCGTCTCCTGCTTTCTATGTTTAATCTCACTCCCCCCAATAGCCCCCAGAATGTTGGATCCTCTCTGCCAGGTGGCCAAGAGCTTGACATATGCTTCCCCTGCATTTTCATTCCACCGAAGAATGTATGCTAAAATCAGCCACCAACCACGCGGAAGGATTTTGTGCTTTCAACCCGTGTACCCTTCATGAGTGAGACCCTGCAAGCTTCCTAATGTGCCTCGCTGGCATAGTCTCTGAGATATTTCTTTCCAAAAATCACACATCTGAGCCACTCCTCAAACTCCTTTCTCAGGAGGTAGTCTGCTACCCCTGACCCTACAGCACACTCACCTCCAAACAGGCCATCCAACTCAAGAGCTTTGGGTAGCCTGTAACAGCCATCACAGGCTGAGTCCCTTGCTCTGTCACCTGTCTCAGGCCCCTGTGTCCCACAGACTCCAAAGTCTGCTCAGCTCTTCCAATCAATTCTACCATATCCCTTGAGGAGTGAGGAGGGCTTCATCTCTCCACAAGCAAAGCGATCGCCTCTACAAATAATATGCCTATGTCTGATTTCCTGAGGGAAATCTTAGGCCTGAAGCAGCCTAGAAAATTCCCAACACAAATACACTCCCAGCTCCTTGGTGAGGCAGCTGTTCTCAGATGGGACCCTCCTCCAGGGACCTTAGTGCTGAGGTCACATCTGCCTCCACCACATCCGCCTCCTACTCAGAGAGGCTTCCCAGCATCATTACTACCTGTCTATGTCCACTTCGTCTCCTCAGCCCCAGGTCCAGTCTGCTAACAATTCAGGGAACACAGGGGCCACTCTTCGGCATGCTCTTCGGCATGCTTTGTTTCAGATGGAGCCAGGGTCTGAGTCACACTTCAACAATCCTGGCCCATTTCCTGATCCCCCCCCCCCCCAACACACACTCCATGTAACCCCGTGAGTATGCTCTTTAACATCGGAAGAGTGGGCTAGTGTTGCCTTCTACTGGGGGGAAAAACTCTTACTATAACCAGCTCAATCACATGCACACAGTCCAGAACAATGTGAAGAATAGGTCTTTACGCCCAGCTCTGGTTGCCTGTTGCGTTATGGGGAGTCCTCGCTCTCCCTCCCCCTCTAGGATTAGCTCCTCGTCTGAATCAATGGCCTCAGCGGGCCTTTGTTTTCCCTCTTTCAGGGCCACCCACAGAGCTGCCCTCTCTTGGTGTTTCAAGGAGCCTCTCTTCTGGGACTCCTTCTGCCCCCTCCCTAACCCAGGCTCCTTGGCCTCTTAAGCTCTCTGTCCCTCAAGATCCCATCATACTGTTGTATCTAGTTTCCCCTGAGTGGAGCTAGAAGGGGCTTCAGACCCTTGCAGGTGGAAAAGGAGAGGAAGAAAAGCATTCCTCACCGGTCCAGCTTTCAGGGTCAAACAATCACAAGGCAATCAGGCCTTTCACAATGACGAGAGTGACCACCTCTTAGCATGTCCCCTGTGTGTAATGCCGCAAAAAGAATCTCATATTGATCTTCTCCTCTCTGGGTTGAATCACTAAAGGTCCTCTTCTGTTATCCCAACTTGGTATGTTCAGGGCCCAGAAAGGGCACAGGGCAAAAATAAATTTAAAAAAAATCCCTTCTATCCATACTCGGCAGCTCCATTTATGGGCTATTACTATGGATTTCTTCACAAGTCTGCAAACTTCAACTCTGCCCCGTCTCCCTCATTTATTTCATTCAATCGTTCATTCACTTATTTATTCGAACTCACCATGCCCGGCCCTACAGAGACAAAGAGGATGTAGTCTCCACTCTCTAGTTTGCTCCTGCAGCTCTGGGGGAGACACACAACGGAAAGAGACAGGTACAGTATGCTGCCATCAGCGCTGTGACAGAAAGAAACAAAGGGGATCGTGGGAGGCCAGCATAGTTAGAGAGAACTTCCCAGAGGAGAGGGCACCTGAGCTGAGGCTTACAAGGCGTAGGATGCAATCCAAGCAGAGGTAATAGCTAGAGTAAAGACGGGTGTGAGGTGGGGTGAGAGCGGCGTGCCAAGGGCAGGCAACTCTGTGATTTAGTGTAGCTGGAACAGAGAGGACAAGGGCTCGGTGTGGCAAGACATGGAGCTGGGAAGACTGGCAGGAAGCAGGCTCAGAAACACCTGGGACTAAACGAAGGAAGCCAGAATTTCACCTGGCTCCAAAAGCGCAAGGGTGCTGGTGGTCAAGAATGAAGCAATGACCAATCAATCACAACAGGGATTGGCTGTGAACTGCCTCGTAGACCAATGGTTGGGGAGGGGAGGGGTCTCAACAAAGCTCTTGCTCCACGTTTGACCCCAGGATTCACCTAAGTGTGTGGTGGGGGAAACGATCTGCTAATATCTGAGATTAAATTTCCCAAGAGGCCAGGAGGTGAGAATGAAAATCAAACTTGGGCTGATTTAATGAAAATAAGGAAATTGGCCATATCTTGCACACCTGTGTTTGTCAGTTTACCAGGGTAAGGCAGCTACTAAAAAGAGTTGTCCTGGGCCTGTGGGTTGGGGGAAGAAATGGCAGAGTTTCTCTGCGTTTGTATGTCTGGCGAAGCTAGCTTTGATGTGGGCTAAAACGTCTGGGGACTCCCACTCCCCCAGCTTGGTAGTACATCTGTCAGTTAAATAATTGGAGTGCCCTCTGGTGGGCTGTGGGGGCCCCAGGGCTGAGAAAACCTAAAATCGGCAGATTGGTGTGCCGGTTGCTAGGTGATACTCTGGGCTGGAAGACTGGCATGTATCCTTCTGAGTTCTGGCCCTCCGCAGCTAGCTCCCCAACAGGGCCAGGTGGGATGGACTGGCAGCAGGGGCAGAATGTTATAATCACAGCAGATGTGGGCTGTGGGGATGGACTGGCCTGAGATTATAAACTAAGGGCAGGTGGGTGGGCGGTAGTCCTCTTTGTGGGTGGAGGAATCCCTGAGGTTGCCTCCAGTGACCTGTTATATGCCTTCTGCCTGGCTTCACTCTTGGGCTTAGGGAGCAGTACCAGGGACACTTGCACCTTTTTGAATCTCCTTTCTGATGGTGGCCAACACATTGGTACCTGGTCAGAGAGGCAAATGTTAGAGAAGAGGATGAGAGCCAGTTCTACCCTTTCCTTAGCTGTGCAAATGTGGGCAAGGTACTTAACCTCTCTGTGTCTCAGCTTCATTGTCTGCAGAATGGTGCCACTTCTCTCTGGTGACATTGTGGAGGATTAGATGAGATAATAGGCATAAGAATTTAGTACAGTTGCAGGGACATAGTAAGCACCCAATCAATAGTAGCTGTTGTTACGAGGGACCCTAGGCCAAGAGGGGTCGTGTATGGGGAAGGGAAGGGTCATTTTGGCAGAAAGATTGTCTGGCAAGTATAACATAATGGCTTGAAGGGAAGGGGTCAAATTTTTTTGTGCAGCATTTGTCCCTATGGGATTTGGGGCCCTGGGCCTGTCCGTGGTGGTCCTTCTGGTTACCCAGGCACAGCTTTTTCCCTTACCCTTGGCCTCACAGGGACTGGCCTGCATCTGGTCCTGAGAGGCTTGTCAACTGCAGACAAGACCCAGCCCAGGGTCATTTCGCAGGTCCCAAAATGGGAAGTCACCAGAGAGGTCTGTGTCCCCAGGCAGATGGGTGTCAGTCAGTAGTCTGGCTTCCCCTTACTGGGAGAATCTGACAGTAGAATCCCTGGTGATACAGGCCTGCTTTGGGGCAGCCAGCAACAGCTCCAGGCTGTGGTGGTTGCTGCTCAAGACCATGAACTTCCAAGCCCTTCCCAGGTGGCCTTCTCAGCCATGAACTCTTCCCCACGACCCCAGCTGAGTAATCATAACAGTAGCCCTAATGACAGCAGTGTATTTATCAAGCACCTCTTGAGAGTTAGCGAGACCTGAATTCAAATCCAGTCACTGCCAAAGTTGTAGCATCTTTAGTGAGCTATAATTCACATACTAGACAATTCACCCATTTAAAGTACACAATTAGGTGGTTTTTAGTGAGTGCACAGTAGTGCAACAATCACCACCACCAGTTTTACAACATTTTCATCACCTCAAAGAGAAACTCCACACCCATTAGCAACCACTCCCCATTCTCACCTCAACCCCTGTTAAAGAAAACCAGAGCCAGACAGCAGTTAATGTGATAAAAAGAGATTTTATTCAGGAACCATTGCAATGGAGGAAAAGAGACCTCAGTATAGAGCTTGGCTCAATTCCAAATACAGCAAGCACAGTGGGGATTTATAGCCAAGAAGCAGGTTGGGAAGTGGGAGTTGGTGGATGTGAAGTTACTAAGAGAAAACATCAGGGGTAGGGGGATTCTTGCTAAACTGACGTAACAGGATTCTTGCTGAAGGTAGGCTAGGGTAGTCAGACACCACCCAGAGGACAGAAGGAGATAAAGAACTTGATATCGAGCTGATCACATACTGAGAGTGAGGGATTCTGACTAAACTGACCTAGCAAGATTTTTGCAAAAATTGAGCTATGCAGGCTTGCTAACAAGGCCCATGGACAAGGCCTTGTCTAGAAAAGGGCTTAGGGGAGCCTGACTAAAGTTTGGTAAAGGAGAGAGTCCTTATAATCCTTCCAGCCCCTGGCAACCACCAATCTGTGTCTTGTTTCTAAGCATTTGCCTCTTCTGGAAATTTCATACATATGCGGCCTCTTGCATCTGGCTTCTTTCACTTAACATAATGTTTTCAAGGTTCATCCACGTTGTAACATCCATCCGTACTTCATTTCTTCTTATTGCAAAATAATATTCCATTGTATGAATATGCCACGTCTTATGTTTCCCTTCATCAGTTATTGGACATTTTGATTGTTTCCACTTTGGGTTACTGTGAATACTGCTGTATGAACATTTGCATACAAGTTTTCATGGACATATGCTTTCATTTCTCTTGGGTATATACCTAGGGCTGGAATTGCTGGCTTATGTGGTAACTCTGCTGAACTGTTTGAGAAACCACCGACTGTTTCCCACAGCTGTGGCACCTCTTACATTCCCACCAGCAGTGGATGAGGATTCCAATTTTTGCACATCCTCACCGACACTTACTATCTGTCTTTTTGATTACAGTCATCTTAGTGGGTATGAAGTGGTATCTCATTGTGGTTTTCATTTGCATTTCCCTGGTGGCCAACATATTGAGCATTTTGTTCGTGTGCCTATTGACCATTTGTGCATTTTCTTTGGGAAGATTTTTTATTCAAATTCTTTGTCAAATTTTAAATTGGGTAATGTGTTGTTTTTATTACTGAGTTGCAAGAGTTTTTTTTTTTATGTATTCTAGACTCAAACCCCTTGTCAGATTTGCAAATATTTCCTCCCATTCTGTGTTATCTTCTCATGTTCTTGATGTTATACTTTGAAGCAAAAGTGTTTTATAGATCTCAGTGAACAAGTCTTACACTTCTTTCGATAAATTTATACTAAGTATTTATACTATTATAAGTAGAATGTTTTATTAATTTTATTTCAGGTGGTTTATTACAAGTGTATAGAAACACAACTATTGCTCTGGCTGGTGTGGCTCAGTTGGTTGGAGAATTGTTGTAACCAAAAGGTTGCAGGTCTGATTCCTGGCCAGGGCACACACCTAGGTTGTGGGTTTGGTCCCCAGTCTGGGCACATACAAGAGGCAACTGATTGATTTTTTACAATTTGAATAGTTTTTCTTTTCTTTTTTCTTTCTTTCTTTTTTTTTTTTTTTTGCATAATTAATTTCCCTGGCTTAGATTTCCTAGAAGTGATGAAAGTAGACATCTTTGTTTTGTTCCTGATCTTAAAGAAGAGTTTTGCTCTTTTACTGTTAAGTATGGTATTAGCTGTAGATTTTTCATATATACCCTTTATCAGGTTGAGAAAGTTCCCTCTATTCATGGTTTGTTTCACATTTTTGTCGTGAAAGAGTGAATTTTTGAGAAATACTATTTCTGCATCTACAGAAATAATCATGTGGATTTTTCCTTTATTCTATTAACATAGATTGGTTACTACATTGATTGGTTTTCACATGTTGAACCAACCTTGAACTCCTGAGAGAGGTACCACTGGATCACAATAGATAATCCTTTTAAAATGCTGCCAGAGTACATTAGCTAGTATTTTATTGGTATTTTTTGCACTTACATTCATTAAGAGATATTGGTCTATAGTTTTCTTTTGTTGAGTTGTTATCAGGGCAATGCTGTCCTCACAGAATGAGTTGGGAAGTGTTCTCTAGTCTTCTACTTTCTGGAAGAGTTTTCAAAGGATTGATGTCACTTATTTTAACACTTAGTAGAATTCCCCAGTGAAGCCATCTGGGTCTGGGCTTTTCTTTGTGGGTAGTTCTATTGTTGGTGTTAGTAATTATCAGCTTCTTCCTAAGTCTGTTTCAGCAGGTTGTATCTTTCTAGGAATTTGTCCATTTTGTTTAGGCTATCTTGTTTGTTGGCATGCAGTTATCCACAGGATTTCCTCATAATCCTTTTTATATCTATAAGGCCAGCAGTGATGTTCCCCCTTTCATTCAGGATTTTAGTAATTTGAGTCCTCTTTGTTTATTTCTTATTCAGTTTAGCCAAAGGTTTGTCAATTTTGTTGATCTTTTCAAAGAACCAACTTTTGGTTTAATGTTTTTCTCTATAGTTTTTCTACTTTCTGTTTCATTTATTTCCATTCTAACCTTTATTATTCCCTTCCTTATCCTTGCTTCATATTTCCTTTGCTCTTTTTTTTCCCCAGCCAAACACTGCTGATTTTCATGCTGTTTCATCCTGGAGAAGTCATGTCTCTCTCAGAACTACAGTTCCTATTGTGTAAAATGCTAGGGGCTGCGGCGGGGGACTGTTGGCAGCATGAAATGAGATAATGCAGATAAAGTGCTTAGTACTGAGTCTGGCACAGAGTCAGAGCTTAACAAATTGGTAGCTTCTCTGACTTTTGGTGCCAGGTCCTGTACTTGGTACTTTATGTAATACTGCCCACATTCTCTATGATGCCTTGCAAGAGTAGAATCAGTTACAGGATTTTAAAAAATCTTTTACTCGTGGCCAATCCAAACACATTTGAAATCTAGAAAATGGTGTAAACCATGTTTCCATGGTTGTCAACTAACAGTTGTTTAGTCCACAGAGCCTACCTCAGATGGGTACCTGAAAGGCTCTCATTCCTGGGGCCCCCCTCCACCTTTCCTCTGTCACTCCTTGCCCCCACTGCCACCCTCCATGTCCTGGCTCCATCTGCAACTACTTCCTGTGAGCAAGGATGGCAAGGTCCACTGGCTCCTCCTGGCCAAGACCAGCAAGAAAGGCTGTTGGCTGAGGGAGGAAAGGGGAGCCTTCCATTTTTCAGACAAAGTACCTCCCAGACCAATAAGCCTCTCTATTGTTTCTACCCATTCCCACTCCTGGAAAAAAAAAAGAAGTCAATGCATTTTTGTGATAAATGGCTCCTCCTCACATGAGATAAAGATGGGGAGGAACAGTTGGGTGACTTGTGATGCAGAAAGACCCCCTCCCTTCTCACCAGATGGGAGGATGGAGAGGAACAAGCATCCTAGGGAAACCCTTTGCACCCTTTCAAATAAGAGTCCTGCCACCCCCTTCAGTGACTTAGGAAGGCCTGCGGGATAGCAGGGGTCTCAGCACACCAGGAAGCAGTCACATGAGCTAGCTCTTCCCTGAGCATTCTCAGCTAACTTCACATGAGTCATCACGTTGGATTTCCCAGCATGCTTGGGGGCAGGGCAGGGGACACCGCCCCTGGATCCTCCAGTCAGACACTAAGAGCGTCCTCAAGAACCCTAGCTGCATTCCTGTCACTGAGATATGCCCCAGTTCCAAAGGTTCAAACTCTGAGGTGTCTAGACAATGCTTTGTTGGAGGAGGCCTGCTAATTCCTGGAGCTTCAGAAAGAACGCTGCTATTAAAGGTTGAGGTAGTCATGAGATCCCCCTCAAAATATGTCACGCACACCCCATTATCTGTCCCCATGTTCTTTGAGAACAGACAGCTAATCTGATGTCATCATCATTATGTCTTTGAGTTGGGAGTATCCCCTATCCTAATTACTTCCCTGATGAGTAGAGGTTGTTATGATGCATTATGTCAGTGACTCTCAAAGTGTGGTCCACAGGCCGGCAGCGCCAGCAGTCACCTGGGAACGTGCTGCAAATGCACATTCTTGGCCTCACCCCAGACCTACTCAATCAGAAATTCTGGAGTGGGCCTCAGCCATCTGTGTTTTAACAATTCCTCCAGGCGATGCTGATGCTGCTCGAGTTTTGAAAATCATTGCATTATGGGCCCGGCTTCTGTTTCCCCTTCCAGCTGCACTTTGTAAAGTGGCAAGCATTCTAAGCAGTTCACTACCAGATACGGCATTTCTGTCCAACAGTACAGTAGCTTCCACGTGTTGTAGCAAAACCTGATCTCTGAACAGTCGTTTGGGTGCCTTACACAGGTGTCACAGTGTTTTGCCTCTGTGTCAGGGGTACTGTGTTGCCACCATCACCTGCCAATCAGCAGATGGGAATGTGCTCCTCAGCTTATCCTGCAAACTGGGCCCTGATCTACCCACCTGGGCCCTTGCCGCTGATCCTAAACAGATGCCAATGGTCAGATAGAGCTCCCTGCCACGTATCAGACAGGTAGGTGGGAGACCAGAGACATCCCCTTCATTATATGCGTAGACTCGAAAGTCCACTTATCCATTTACTCTACCTGCTTCTGTTAGCGTGGGCGCCCCACCATGTTCACTGGAGTTCTTTAAGTTTCCATTCAGGGGGTTTGTTGAATAATGACGGGAGTATTTCTCACTTTTTGATTCCTGCCAATTGAAACAGTTTCCATAACTACCAACTCTCACCCTGTCACTAAGGCAGGATTCATCCAAGCAAAAATGCCTCTCAGCACACCTGTGCCATCACGGATGCGCTCTGATTCCAGGTAAGCTGCACTGAGCATAACACCAACACGTTGCCCAGGTGATGACGATCTTATCCTAGGGGAAATTTTAATCAGCTAGGGATTTGGTGGCTGATTTATTTCCTCATAGGTTATTTGCGTGGGCAATGATTTTACTGAATACTTAACATGTCACTGTCGTATTTTGCCTGAACTTCCGTGGTTATTTTGGGTCAAAGGAACTTAATTAACTCTGTATCCGTTCCCTCCCCAAACTGTTCAGTATTATACATGGCCCATGTACCATAGGATTATACTTCTGAGGTCATTCCACCCACTTGTACAGGGTGTTCAAGGGAAGTGATTGCAGCACTTGTTTAGGGACACTTTGTGCCTCTCCTGAAACCTAAAACTCATGCTTTAGAGGGCAGCTGCAACAGAAGGGCTTATTCTTTTTTTAATTTAATTGTATTTATTTATTTTTAGAGGAAGGGGAAGGGAAGGAGAAAGAGAGGGAAAGAAACATTGATGAGTGAGAGATACATCAATTTGTTGCCTCTTGCTCACCCCACACTGGGGACCTAGCCCGCAACCCAGCCATGTGCCCTGACTGGGAATCGAACCAGTGAACTTTTGGTTCATAGTCCAGTGCTCAATTCACTGAACCACACAAGCCAGGGCAGAAGGGCTTATTCTTATACCTCCTCTTCAGCCTGAAGTTCCAAGTTTGACCACTGAAATGTCTCCTTTCTCCATCAGGGGAAACGGACCTGGCTTACATGGACAGCATTCATAACTGCTCTGGACACAGGTTACAGGAGTAGTTTAGGCTTGGAGTCGTGCCCTTCTTGTTCAGAGAGGGAGCCACTTTTCTATCACCGACTGCTGGTGGGCTTTATAGGGAAAGAGTCCATACATCTCTGTTACTTACTCAATTGATATTGAATAGGGCTAAGGCAGCCACCCAGCAGCATTCAGCTGAGCACTCTCACGGGCACGTGTTAAAGAGCCAACACCTAAACTTGGAAGGGTAAAGATTTATCCATGATATTTTGCTCACTTCCTGCTGAAAACTCAAGCTTTTCACGTGACTTGAGTCGTATGCTTAGTCCATCCATCTTCAAACCTCCTTGCTTCTTGGGCTGCTTCCCACAGATTTTTGATGCTTTCATTTATCACTGACATTCAAATAATATGCAATTTTCATTTTTATTTCCTCCTTAACCTCTGAATTATTTAGAATGTTTTAAAAACATCCTAATATACAAACATTTATCTTTGTATTATTGATCCTTTTATTGCGCTGTGGTCAGTAAATACTGTCTGTATAAGATGACTTTTTCAAAAATTTAGCAAGACAGTCAATATCTATAAATATTCCTCACGCATCTGAAAAAGAATGTGTATTTTTTAACTGCTGGGTGCAAAGTTTTGTTTCTATGCACATAAGTTCATACACACTGTTTACATCATCAAGCTTGTTAACATAGTCATCACCTCTCGATTCTCAATTATTTTTTATCTAGTGATCTTTTCATTTCTGAGAGTGGTATATCAAAGTCTCCTGCTTTAAATATGGGATTGTCAACTTCTCTTTGTAATTTTTGTTTTATATATTTCAAAACTATTTCTTTAGGTGCATGTTATTATTTTCTGCCTCTATTATATCTTCCTGGTGAATGGCTCCTTCAATCAATAAGAAATTTTCCTCTTTATCCCTTTTAATGCTCTTTCCTCTGGTAATAATAATGCTTACTTTCTTTCTGTTAGTTATTTGTCTGGCATGGCATTTTCTACCCCTTTATATTTTCAACCCTCCTGTGTCATTTTATTTGAGCTGTTACTTTTCTTCTATATCCAAGCTAAAACCTGCAATTTAACAGGTGAACTTAATCTCTTCACATGTAGTTTTACTATCAATTATGTTTGGACTTAAATCTGACTCGTTTTGTGCTTCGTATTTACCTCAATTCCTCTTTTTTTCTGGACTGCTGAAATAGTTGGGTTTTTTAAAGATTTTATTTCTTTATTTTTAGAGAGAGGGGAAGGGAGGGAGAAAGAGGGAGAGAAATATCAATGTGTGGTTGCCTCTCACATGCCCCCAGTTGGGGACCTGGCCCACAACCCAGGCATGCGCTCTGACTGGGAATTGAACTGGCGACCCTTTGGTTTGCAGGCCAGTGTTCAATTCACTGAGCCACACCAGCCAGAGCTGAAACAGTTTTCTTTTCTCACTATTTTCTCTACTGATTTGAACTGAAACATTTAAAAAGAAGGAAGGAGACTCAGAGAGGTGAAGTGTTTAGTTCAAGGTCATATACTTAAGTGTGCCAGTTTAGTGGTTTGGGGACTGTAAATGACTTTGCCAGGATTAAAGCCCAGTTCTAATTGACTTCAGTCAACTGTCTCAGATCCTTTCTGGAATGATGCAGGGTATAAATAAACAAACTCAGAATTTGAGCTCCTTCTAATTCAGATAATAAGCACTAACCTTTATTGAGAGCTGACTATGTGCCAGGCACTATTCAAAGGGCTGCCCATTTTGTACACCTCATTGTCATCAGTTTGAACAGAAAGAAAGCACAATGTATGTGAGTTATGCTGGGCAAGACTGCCCCCTGCCCAGTACTGGTGGCATCCCCCTTTTCTACATGGACATAGTGGTTGAGGTGAGCCCTCACCTTCCCAAATACACCAGGTAGCCCACCAACCTCTGTCTGGGGAATCATTCATTTTTCCATTTAACCAACAATCCCTGAACACCTACTCTGTGCTATGCATTAGTTTTTGCCCTCCTGAAGCTTATACTCTAGTGAGGATGGCAGATAATAAACAAGAAAACAAACAAAAAAAGAAAATTAGGTTTGCAGATAGACATAAGTTCTCTAAGAAAATGGAGTAGAATACTTTAAGAGTGACCAGTGCATGGCAGCTACTTTAGATAAGAGAGTCAGATAAAGCTATCTATAGGCTTTATCTACATGTGGCTAGAGATAGTTCATCTGTGTGTCTCACTGGCTATGGTAAGAGGTATTCAGAGAAGGCCTCTTTGAAGAGAGGATAATGAAAAGAAGCAAACCATGTGGCCATGGGGGCAAGCATTACAGGCAGAGGGAACAGGACTTGAGGTAGATTTTGGTGTGTTTAAGGTAAAGCAAGAAAGCCAGTGCAGCTGAAGGCAAGTGGATGAACAGAGGACCTAGTGAGAGATCAAGTCAGAAAGGTGGTTAGTGATGAGGTTAAGCAGGGCCGCATAGGCCACAATTATGAGTTGATGTTGTTCTAATGATGATAGGAAGCCATAGGAGGGCTTTGTTGTTGCTGCTGCTTTTTGTTCTTGTTCTCGTATTTTATTTTGCTTTCAATCATAAAGGATTTTCAAACATAAAACAGATGAGAATCATATAATGAACCTCCATGTACCTATCACCCAGCTTCAAGAATTAACATATGACCACCCTGGCTGGTGTGGCTCAGCTGGTTGAAGGGCTGTCCTGTAATTGAAAGGTTGTGGGTTTGATTCCCAGTCAGGGCACATACCTAGACTGTGGGTTTGATCCCTGGTCCAGGCACAGAAGACAACCAGTTGATGCTTCTCTCTCGCATCAATGTTTCTCTCCCTTCCTCTCTCTCTCTCTCTCTCTCTCTCTCTCTCAAAGCAATAAAAAAATATGTCCTTGGGTAAGGATTTTTTTTAAAAAAAGAACACGTGGCCAACCTCATTCCCTCTGTACCCTCCACTCCTCCCATACACATTGAATTGTTAAACGTAATCCAGACATCATCTCCTTTCATCCATAAATACTTTATATATAGCTCCAAAATATGAGGACTCTTAATTTTTTAACATAACCACAAACATTGGAGGGATTTATACATGCGAGTGGTGTGGTATGATTTGCATTTAAAAGATCACTCTAGCTACTTATGGAGAACAGATTATAGGCACTCCTGGGTGGCAGTGAAGGGATCGGTTAGGCTATGGCAGTGGTCCAGGACACAGATGGTGATGGCTGGGACCAGGAGCAACATTGGGGATGGAGACAAGTCAGGCTACTGCAGATAGAAGCCCATAGAGCTAAGAAACCTTGTAATTACGAGGTTCTAAGGGAGCTCCTACTCCAAGACCACAGTCACCTTTGTCAGCATTATTCAAACGCTTTGAAGGGGATGGTCCCAGAGTGCTGAACTGTGGGGTGGCTGAGGGTGGCTCCTCTGCAGGTCACCCAAACCATCTGGGCTGAGGGACAAATAAGCACACTGCCCAAATATATCTCCACTGCATAGTTTCGAAGTACATGTAGGATACTGGTCATGACAGAGTGGCACACTCCTAGTACTGCTAGTAGAGCCAAAACATGATACTTGACTTGGTCACCCAGGGTCCTACTTACTTGTGAGACTCCTGAAAACCTACTGAAACCACTACTCCTGAAACCCTAAGCCAGTATGAAGCCCACCCCACCCCCCACCAGATCACCACTGGCCAGACCAGCCAATAGCTCTGTGGCCACAGAAAGTCCTAGCTGTGGTCAGAGGGGAAGGACAAGTACAAGTTGGAGCACTGGAGCTGACTGTAAGGTTTTCCCTGGGGATTAGACAAGGCCATAAGATGACATGGTCTCGAGATGGGAGGAGGATGTGAAACAAATCCCAAGTTGAATGCTAAGAAGACCAATAACAGGTTGGGAAGCAGAGCAGATGCTGGGTGAATGAGAATGTTTCAGGGGTGTCAGAAGCCCGTTCCAGCTCTGTGGTTTGAGGTTTGGGTGAAGGTAGGGGTGGTTGATACTAGGAGTCCCATCAGGCAGGATGAGACAATGGCAGATATTCCTCCACTCGCCTTCCCCTTTTGGGGTTACAGATGAAGGTGCCTGTCTCCTTGAAGCTACAGACCTTCAGCTTCCTGAATACCGAGGCCCCTCTGAACTTAGCCTGCAGAGAAGGTGTGAACAGTTGTGGGGTCAGTGTTGTGTGGTCATGATTTCTAGGTATTGCTTGTCCTAGAGGAGTCTTAGCTTACTATTTTGAAGGGTGGGTAAAGTCACCCTCATTTTCCCCAGAGACTTCTATCAATGACAGTTCAGAACATGCATACCTCTGGCCCTGGACACAAAGGGCCCCCCATTTCATATAGACCTGGGTCTGGGAAATGAGGGCATGATCCTGTCCCTCCCATTCCCGGGACGAGGAAGCTTCCTGAGCTTATGCTCCAAGAATGTCTCCCCAGAAGCCACATAGTTGGCCAGCATTTCAGCTACTGGCAGGGTGGGCTGGACAGCTGCCTAAAAGGCCCACATTAACTGCTGACAACAGGAGATCAAGGTGAAATCCACTGCCCTACCATGCAGAAGATGGGGAACGAGTGACCACAAAAGTCAGCATCTTATCCTGGGCCTACTCATGGCCTCTGGACAAGATCACATGTAATAGGCTTCTTAGCAGAGTTTATGATGCTGCTCACAGGGATGATGATGTGTTGCTCACCATTTATTGAGTACTTATCATATGCCAGACACTACACTAAGTGCTTTATATCCATTCTCTCACTTAAACATTATTAAGCTCATTTTACAGCTAAGGAATTCAAAACTCAGAAGGCTTAAGTAATGAAGTGGCTGAGCCCCAAATCAAATGCATGCAATCTGACCCCAGAGCCTGAGCTCTTAACTTCTTTGCTATGTTGCCCAGAGAAGGTATCCATTCGTAATATAACAAGGCAGGGAATTAATAAAATCTGCTGAACTAGATCTCTGTAGATAAAACTGCATGACATTCTGTAGTGTACTATGCCCTGGACTGGCCAGCAAGCCCTGAATATGAAAATGGGGCAGTCATGAAGGTAGAATGGAGTTAAGAGCAGGCCCAGGGATCCAAGTCCCTCATGGCACAGATTTGATGAGGTCTCTCCCAACATGCATGCTTGGATGTGAATAGTAGATGGCAGACTCACCCAAATACAGAAACTCCTTTTCACCGTGGGAAGGGCCCAAATAACAGTGCTAGCCCTGCTGGAAAATGGTTGTGGCCCCTGGTTCACATTCTAGTCATCTCCACTGGGTGCCCGTTTGATGAGATATCCCACTTCCCAGCAGCTGAGACAGATAGTTCATTGTGTGGGAGCCCTGTCATAACTTTCTAAAAGCACTCACCAAGGGAGTGGTATCATTCTAGAGAGGGCTTAGGCAAGAGTGTAGGATTGCAAGGCGTAGAGGCCAACTGACCCCACCTCAGCTCTTGGTGACAGGCCACCTTTGGTAAGGATTGGTACACCCTCTCTTCCATTCTTCCAGGAACCCAGGATAACCACCGTGCAGAAGAAGCTCTCCTGACCATGTTCATGGAAAAGCCCATTTTGTCCTCTCTTGTTAGGCTAGAAATCCTTCAGCTTGGCCCCAAACTGTACAACATCACAAATCCAGGAGGGACAATCACCCTGTGTGACAACTTTCATGGAGGTTAGTGTGGCTGTAGATAAGAAGAGACATTCTATGTGATTGGTAGTCTTCACTTCTCACTTCCACCCTGAAGTTTCAAGTCAAACTAACTTGGTTAGAAGTACACAATCCACCTTCTACTGTTAATCCCAGGATATTGTCACATGCTCTTTCAGTGAGCTTGGCAGGCACACAGGCCAATTTATTTGCCTCTACAGTACCTGAGATACTGACCAAAGACACAGCCTTCCAGAACAGTAGAGCATCTCTGCAAAGGACAAGAGACAGAGGAATCATGTCTGCACTGAGATCCTGACACATTGATGTGCCAGGGCCAATATTTCAATGACAGCATGATAATCTTAAATGCTCTTTACTAGTTATTTCTGGTGCTCCTCTTTCAGGCACACAGTAGAACTGTACTTCACTAACCCTTTTGAGGTTAGGCATGGCCATGTGACTTGCTTTGGCCAATGAAATATCGTAGAACTGACATAGGTCCATTTCTGGGTAGACGTTTTAAGGGTCCGTGAATGATTCTGCTTGTTTCTCTCCCTCGATGCACTAATCGCAGAAATGAGTTGATATGGAGGCTCTGTCAGCTTGGGTCTCTGATGACGATGATGATCAGAGTCCTCAGCTGACCTACAATGGGCATGTAGCATGAGCAAGAAATAAACCTTTATAAGCCCGGCGCTGCGTGGCTGACGTGGCAGCGCCTGCAGGTGCCTCCTTGTCACCCCTCTCCGCAGGTTCCTGCTCTGGGTCGCCCCCAGCGAAACGCCGCCTAGACTGGTTCCTGCGCCCAGGGGCTAGGCCCCAGCCTGAGCAGAAAGGACCTGGAGCCTGAAACGGGCGCTTAAAAGAAGCCCAAGCATCCTTGGGGCCTGCGCCTTGGGCTCGGAGAGGGGCGGGAGGAGACCGCGCCCAGGCGTCCTTCGTCGCTGCTGGGGCAGCCTCGTAAGCCTCCTCCGTAACACCAGCAGGTCCTTGCTGCCAGTTACAAGCTGTGTGCGCTTTCCACGCATGCTCCTAATTAAACACCCCAACGACCCTCTCAGGTAGGTACTATTGTCATCCCCGGTGGAGGAACTGAGGCTTGGAAAGGTCCCAGCCAGTAAGTGACAAAGCCGGAATCGCAGGCTTTTGCCTCTGGAGCGTTTGCTCGTCCCTGTTCCCCTGGCTACTTGCCTTTCACTCTGAACTGCAGTGATTAAATCCACTGCCTGCCCAGACCCCGCACCGGTCGTAGGCGTGACAGAAGTTGAATCGAATTTGGTTTGGAGTTTTAGATTTGCAACTGCACTTGGGTCCTGTCACTGCTGAAATAAATGTATGTGTCAGCAAAAAGAAAAAAGAGAAGAAAGAAAGAAAGAAAGAAAGAAAGAAAGAAAGAAAGAAAGAAAGAAAGAAAGAAAGAAAGAAAGAAAGAAAGAAGGAAGGAAGGAAGGAAGGAAGGAAGGAAGGAAGGAAGGAAGGAAGGAAGGAAGGAGGAAACCTTCATGTGTTTTGTCTTTTTTTCACTAGAAAAACATCACAATTTTTTAAGTGTAAACACAAAATTCTCAAATATTCAGTATTGCTTCTAATAGAGTGTTCTTTAGGAAAACATGATTCCCTTTTCTTATAATACAAATCTAAAGGTCTTCAAAGATTCCTGGAAGTGCCTGCCCAGTATAAAAGACAATCTTTCATTTTACTCTGTCCTCAACATTATTAAAACAGTATTACAACCATAATAAATACATATCATCAACAAAACCTTGAATGTCCAACTGAAATTTCCCTTCAGACTTAACAGAAAACTTCCAAAGATTATTTTTTTCTCTCCCAAGAGGTTGAAAACGTATTTGAGAAGAAGGTGGGTTAAGATGGTATTATTACAGGGAATATATAATTAAATTGACAATCATTATAACCATCATCCAAAATTTATCAAGCACCCACATTATGCTGTTACATAAATACACACCCACTATACCACACATTGCTTTTCTTTCTATTGACAAGCACTCTGCATCTGTGATTCTATAGGCAAATATAAAAAAAGTAGATGCAATCAATAGTACTTCTCAAACTACACAGAAAAAATGATATTTAAATGGTCTCTAGCAAAGGCTATTTTATTTTGAGAAAAGGCCCGTTAATCCCACAATGCACCCAAATCTCTCTTCTAGATTTGTAGCCTCCATAGAGGGTTGAATGCACAAGACAATATTGACACATGATTTAGTGGGAAGCAGGAAAAATAGTAGTATTTGTAATCATTTTTACCAAAGGAAGGAAATTAAGCTTTGCTAATATTCAACATATGGACCTTAACTCTTATCCTTTCTATTCCATATATCAGGTGGTCGCACATTATAACATAGGTTATGTATGCTGAAAATAAAGTTTAGTTTCATAGCAGATAAGCACATAGACCCTCATCATTCACTTCCTTTGTTAAATCTTCTGTTCCAACTTCTTAAAATTGAGATATGACATTCATTATATTAGTTTCAGGTGTACGGCATAATGATTTGAAATTTGTATATATTGTGAAATGATCACACTAAGTCCAATATCTGTCATCATGCATAGAAACAGGTTTTTCTCTTGTAATGAGAACTTTTAAGACTTACTCTTAGCAACTTCCAAATATGCAGTACAGCATTATTAATTATAGTCACCTTGCAGTGCATTACATCTCCATGATTTATTTATTTTATAACTGGAACTTTGTAACTTTTGGCTCCCTTCACCCATTTTGCCCACTCCCTAACCCCCACCTCTGGCAACCACCAATCCTGTTCTTTTTATTTATGAGCTTGATATATATATAAATTCCACATGTAAGTGAGGTAATATGGTATTTGTCTTTCTCTGACTTATTTCACTTAGCATAATACCCTCAAGGTCAATCTGTGTTATCACAAATGGCAAGATTTCATTCTTTCTATGGCTGAATAATATCCTGTTATATATTATATATAATATACACTATTATATATTAATATGTAAAAATGTTCTTTATCCATTCATCCATCAGTGGATATTTAAATTGTTTTCATTTATTGGCTATTTTGAGTAATGCTACCAAAAACATGAAGTTGCATATATCTTCTTTTGTCCATTTTATTCACATTTATCTTTTGCTTTTAGTGTGCTCACAGAAAATTAGAACATATTAAGCAGGAGTTTAATAGTAACTTTCATAAGCAAAGTTACATTCCATCTCGGAGTCAACATATAACTTTTTAAGATACTGTTTTCCCCCCTTTGGATAAATGCCCACAAGTGAAATTGCTGGACTACATGTTAGTTCTACTTTTAACATTCTGAGGAACTGCCATACTATTTTGTATAATATCGGCACCAATTTACATTCCTAGCGACAGTGAACAAGGGTTTCCTTTTTTTCCACATCCTTAGCAACACTTGTCATCTCTTGGTTTTTTTTTTTTTTTTTTGATAGAACCATTATAATAGATGTGAGGTGATATCTCATTGCGGTTTTGATTTCCATTTTATTAATCATAAATGATGAACATCTTTTCACATACCTGTTGATCGTCTATAGGTCTTCTTTGGATAAAATGACTATTTAGGTTCTCTGCCCCTTTTTATTTGGATTTTTTTCTTTTTTGATGTTAAGTTGCATGAGGTTTTTAAAATATATTTTAAATATGAGCCCCTTATCAGATATATAATTTGCAAGTATTTTCTTTCATTCAGTAAGTTGCTTTTTCATTTTGTTAATGGTTTCCTTTGCTGTGTAGAAGCTTTTTAGTTTGATATAAGACCACTTGTTTATTTTTGTTTTTGTCACCTTTGCTTTTGGTGTCAGATTTTTTTAAATCATCATCAAGAGCTATGTCAAGGAGCTTGCCAGCTATGTTTTCTTCTAGGAGTTTTGTGGTTTCAGGTCTTACGTTCAGGTATTCAATCCATTTTGAGCTAATATGTGTATGCTGTAAAATAGTGGTTCAGTTTCATCCTTTTGCATTCTGCTGCCCAATTTTCCCAACACCATTTATTGATAAAACTGTCCTTCTGTATTGGATATTTTTGGCTCTTTTGTCATACATTAATTGACCATTTATGCATGAGTTTATTTGTAGGCTCTCTATTTTCCGTTGATCTGTGTGTCTGTTTTTATGCCAATACCATACTGTTTTAATTACTATAGCTTTGTGATATAGTTTGAAATCAGGGATTGTGCTACCTCCAACTTTGTTCTTTCTCAAGATTGCTTTTGTTATTCAGAGTCTTTTGTGGTTCCATATAAATTTTAGGACTGTTTGTTCTATTTTGTAAAAACAAAAACAAAAACCTCTGAAATTTTAATGGGGATTGCATAGAATGAACCTGTATATTGCTTTAGGTAGTAAGGACATTTTAATAATTTTAATTCTTCCAACACATGATCACAGAATAGCTTTTCCTTTAGTTATATCTTCTTCAATTCCTTTCGTTTATGTCATAACTTCCAGTGTACTTATAGATTTCAGCCTATCACTTTTTTGGTTAAATTTTTCCTAGGATTTTTATTTAAAATTCATTTTCTCAACTCTGAATTAATACTTCTAACTTTAAATAAAATATAGTACCTGAAATTTAGCTAACAAATAAAGAATAACACCTGAAAATTTATTACGTTAATAACCCTTTGAGGTAATGCTAATTTAATAAACATTCTAACAAAGCCTAGTTAAGGGGCATTTAAGTCTTTCTGGTGAATTTTAAATGGGATTGTGTTCTTAATTTTTCTGATAGTTTATAGTTAGTATATAGAAATGCAGCAAATTTATGTATATTGATTTTGCATCCTGCAACTTTACTGAATTTACTTATTAGTTCCAATAGTTTTTTGGTGGACTCTTTAGGACATTCTAGATATAATACCATGTCATCTGCAAATAATGACAGTTTTACTTGTTATTTTCTAATTTGGATGCTTTTTTTCTTGCCAAATTGCTCTGGCTAGGATTTCCAATATTATGTACAATAAAAGTGGCAAGAGTGGCCATCCTTGTCTTGTTACTGATCTTAAAGAAAAAGCTTTCAGCTTTTTGCAATTGAATATGATGTTGGCTGTGGGCTCATCATATATGGCCTACTTTGTTGATACATTTTTATCATAAATGGACATTGAATTTTGTCAGATGCTTTTTCTGCATCTATTGGGAAGATCATGATTTTTATCCTTAACTTTCTTTATGTGGTGTATCACATTGATTGATTCAAGGATGTTGAATCACCCTTGCATGCCTGTAATAAATCACTTTATCATGGTACATGATCTTTTTAACGTATTGTTGAATTTGGTTTGCTAGTATTTGCTTGAGGATGTTTGCATCTATGTTCATTAGTGATATCAACATGTAATTCTCTTTTCTTGTGGTGTCATAGCATGGGTCTCTTTGGATTCACCTTAGTTAGAACTCTCTTGGTTTCCTGGATCTGGATGTCTGTTTCTTTCCCCAGGTTAGGAAAGTTTTCTGGCATTAGCTCTTCAAATACATTTTACCCCTCTTCTTCTGAGAGTCCTATAGTATGAATGTTAGTCTGCTTAATGTTGTCCTTTAAGTCCCTTTAGCTATCTTCACTTTTTAAAAATTATTTTTGTTTTTTTGTTTTTACTGCTCTGATTGGGTGAGTTCCTGTGTCCTGCCTCTGAGTTCACTGATTCTTTCTTCTGCTTCATCTAGTCTGCAGTTGAACCCCGGTAGTATATTTTTTTTAGTTCACTTATTGTAGTCTTCAGTTCTGTGACTTCTGTTTGGAATTTTCTTATATTTTCTCCCTTTTTGTTGAAGTTCTTACTGTTTTCATTCATTCTTCTCCCAAGTTCAGTGAGCATGTTAATGACCATTACTTTGAACTCTTAACCAGGCAAATTATTTATTTCCATTACATTAAGTCTTTTATTGAGCTTTTTTTGTTGTTGTTCTTTCATTTGGAACATATTCCTATGTTTCTTCAGTTTGCTTTACTCTCTGTGTTGGTTTCTATGTGTTAGATGAAACCACCTCTCCTAGTCTTGATCTTGTGTAGGAGATAAAGCTTATTATTCAACCCTCCCCTAGTTCTTGGTTATCTCTCAAACATTCATGATTGTCCAAGCAGCTTATTTTATTTCTAACAGCTCCCAGTAGTTGAGGTTGTGCCAAGACCAGAAGTGTTCCAAAGGTGAGAATTTCAGACAGATTCTAGATTCAGGCTATTAGAAGTCAGACTCCCAGACCACAGCTTTTTAAAAAAATGCAAATATACACAGTTCTGTAGGAATACAAGCATAAAGTCTGCTGGTCCCCAGAGCCAGACAGTTTGGGGGTATCCCCTGGGCAGCAGCCACAAAAGCTGGGGCTCCACATGAGAGTACAAGCTCCTTTCTGAGAGATACTGGTGAGCAAGGCAGAGGAAGAGCACAAGATGGCACCCGCAAGCCTATGTTCCTTGAGATCATACCCACAGCCTCCAGAGATGTGCCAAACCGGAAGTGTGCCTCTATGGCCAAAGCTCCAGGACCAGTAAGTAAGCCTCTTCCATGGAAAAGCCGAAGTTGTGTTTAAGTCTGCTCTCTGTGCGGTGTCAGGGTCATGGCCTGCCGACAGCTGTCTCTCCAACTGTTATAGTCCTCTGGGACCCAGGAATGCAAGATTTCTGGCCACCAGAGCCAGGTGATCAAGAGGTGTTCCCTGGGTGGTGTCCCTAAAAACCAGAGCACCAGATATAAAATCTGGAGCATCAGACACATATAAGAGCTCCCCTTCTAGGGATGTTGACACTCCAGAGTGTAGCAGCAAGAGAGCACAAAGATAGTGCTGGCCTTCCATGTCTCAGGAAAAGTGTACAATTACCCTTTAGGTGTGTGTTTAGTTAGTAGCCTGCCCCTCGGGCTGCAGCTGTGCTGATAAATTAATAGGCATCTGCCCAGAAAGATTGAGCTCCTGGGCCTTTTGTTTCTTAGTGTGCCCTCTGGGTGGTAGCCATTTAAGAACCCTTTCTTCATTGATTACAGTCCTATGGGAGCTTCGAGCATAAGCCCCACTGGCCACCAAAGCCAGGTGACATAAACATGTCCCTGGGAGCAGCCTCAGAAGTCAGGGTACCAGAGAAGGGCATAAGCTCATTTCTGTAAGATACAGTAACGAGCTAGAACAAGGCAGAGGGAGAGCAGAATAATAGCGTTCACTGGCCCGCATCCCTAAGAGCCCCTCCCTAGGCCTATCAGGCCAAAGCTCCTGCCCAAGCAAATACAGCTCTTTCTCAGGAAGATTGGGAGTGTATTTTGGTCTGCTATCTAGAGAATGCCGTGGGAGTGGTCATATGCCTCAGGAATTCAAGGATACTGAGAAGACCACCCATACTCCTCACTGAGATCTCAGATCTTTGGGTAAAGGAAAAGAATAGGGAAGTATGACTTTCGTAGAATTACCTAGCCTCAACCTGGTGAATGTAAGTAAACACTGACTGTTTTGATTAACCTCAGCTTTTGGAGCCAACACAGAGGGTTGATCATAAAGCTGGACCTCTGAGATGTTTGTGAGTATAGGAAGATGGTGAGTGGAAAATAGCTTTCCAGTTATCCCTGAGGCCCTTGTCCCTTCAAACCAGCTTAAATCACCCATGGAGCACATGGTGGTCCTTAGTACCCTAAGTCTCATATTGTCCCTTTCAACATTGCTCACTTTTCTTCTATTCTGACTTTATCTCCTGTTTCCAATCTTTGGGCTTGACTTCCCTGAGGTTTTGTTTTTGTTTTTGTTTTGTTTGTTTGTTTGTTTGGGACTTTTTTTTTTTTTTTTTTTTTTTTTTGCATTTACTCATTGGCTTTTGCCACTCCGGGGCACCACAGAATAACAGCAGCCATAACAATATCTTCCATTATTGAGCACCTATATGTGCCAGGCACTGGCTTAAGCATTGCCCTATTTAATTTAATTCTCACAACAGCCCTGAGAGTACGTACAGGTATCCTCCACTTTCCAAAAGTTTGCATTACGGAATTTTTCTTTTATGGGGAAAAAAAAAAGTTTTCACTAACTGAAAGGAATCCTAAGAGGATTTACGTTTTTATGAAGAAGAAAAAAGTCACTACCATACTAATGTAGGTCTTTCATAAAAGAAAAGTGAGTTAAAGCAAACGTTTGGAAAGCAGGGGATACTCTTCACTTTGCAACATTTCAGCTCACAAAAGGTTACACAGGAACACTCTACTTTTGTTTTTTTGTTTGTTTTGTTTTCCTTTTATTTTTTGGTTTTTCAATTACAGTTGTCCCATTTTTCCCCCATTGCGCCCCCCCACCCAGCCCACCCCTTCTCCTGCAATCATATCCCTCCCCGTTGTCCATGTCCATGAGTCATTCATACACATTCCTTGACTAGACCCTTCCCTTACTTATCCCCCTTCTCTCCCTCTCCCTCTCCCCTCCCCCCTATTGACTGCTATTCTGCTCTTTGTTCTATTTAGTTCCTTTGTTTGTGTTGTTCTTTAGTTTCCTGTATTGGGTGATATCATATGGTATTTTGCTTTCTTTGCCTGGCTTATTTCACTAAGCATAATTCTCTCTAGTTCCATCCATGTTGTCGCAAATGGCAGGAGTTCCTTCTTTCTTTCTGCTACATAGTATTCCATTGGGAAAACTCTACTTTTGAATGGTGGGAGAGAGCCATATTATTTGAGTTTCCATTTTATAGGTGAGGAAAAATGAGGCTCAGAGAGATCAAGTCAACTAGTAAGTGAGAGTTTCACGATTCCAATCAACTGTATCCCATGTTTACCTAACATAAAAGCCATGTTTTACTACCTTTATAACCACCCAGCTCTGGCCCTTGGAACTTAAACTATCACAGCTAGCCAATCAATGCCTGGCTTTCCAAAGGGACCCATATCAGCCCTCACGAAGAGATCACACAACACAGATACTTTGGATAGTTCGAATGATCAATGTTGCCCTTTGCAACAACTTGTAGAATGACATCCTCAGCTCTCCTGAACCAGGGGCAATAGAGAAGCTGGATCACATTCCCATTTACTCTGCAAAATTCACCTTCAAACAGCCCCTGACCTGGGAAAGCCCAAGTCATCTCCAGCAGCAGCACCTCTGAGCCGAACCAATTATATACCTGAAAGGCCAAAGGTCCTTTTCCTGAACTTGGGCTTCTTAGCCAGCTAGCTCCCCAAGCCATCTAGGAAGTACTTAGGGAACTTCGAGATATCGTACAGGTTCATACCCCAGCTCTCTGTTTTTCCAGGCCATTTCTTTGATCTGTACCCTGAGATGACCTTCACAGTAGCGACAGGAGAGGCGCCCTATCACAATAGACCCCTGCACTGGTGTAGGGTATGTTCACCCTTGTGCTTGTTTTTTTAGGAAGCTGACTACAGCCAAGATAAACTCCATGGGATAGGATGGAGAACTGCTCACCAGCACAGCTGCTTCAGATGCCTACAAGCCTTACCTCAAGAGGGCTCTAGACAATCCCTGATCACAGGGTCATTGGCCCACATCAGTACACTTGGTCCTCTTCCTTGGGTCACCACCTGGTTGTGAGTTCCTCCTTCCTGAGATACCATGGCTCCAAAGACACAGCAGGAGCTCTGTGAAATCATAAAGGATCATCACTAGGCAGATGCATATACTGTCAGGATATTGTCCACAGCCTCCCAGAATATCTTTCAAAGATTAGAATAGGAGAGAAAAGGTGCTGCTCCACCAAAGACCACAGCCATCCTATTAGGAGAAGCCTTTAAGCATCTCAACCATTATATGGCCCTAGCAGGTCACCAAGGTTCATTCTAGGCACTAGCTGTGCCTCTCAAGACTTCTGGTGGCCACGGATCAGACTTCCACCTTACAGAACACTGACATCCGTGGGAGTCTACACATCCAGGAGGTCGTTGAGGCTATTTCATTTCCATTGAAACCACTGCAATGCTTTCTAAAAGGAGACACTTGCCCTGTGATCTGCACTGAGCCTGACCTCCCTCCCAGAGCCTCAGGGCCTTATGATCCAGATTTTCATCTACTGAAGCCACTGCTGCTTTGTGAACCAGGAACTTGAATTTTGTCTGTCAGGTTTTTAGGCTTGACAGTCTTCAGTGCCCTCTCTGTCCATGTTAGATTATTCATCACGCACCACCCACAAACCAGAGTATTTACTGAGTCCAAAAGCAGCACCATAGAAGGGTACCTCCTGGTCTAGACATTACAGCCCCCATGGAGTCTCCACCTACCTCCTCGCCACAAAGCCAATCTTTAAGAACGCCTTGTCCCTCTCCACCCAGAGCATGTCCTGGTCTTCTAATTACAGGCTTCATCACTCTCTGCTTCCTCAAACCACAGAGTACCATCATAGCCACAGACCACCCAGGAAAAGCTAACAAAAATTCTGTGTAATACATCAGGAAACTATCCCAAGCTTATGGCAACAGGCATCAAACACCAGCCGAGGCTTAGCTTGTGGGTGGCGGCAGATCCATTCAAAAACCAAAAAGGAGGCCCTGCATAACACTGGATCAGAACTGACATCTTGAAAAGCATCCATCGTGCAAGTCCCTCATCTGGGCGTGTCTTCTGGCACTAGGCTCTACCTACTACATTTTTTGAGATAAGCTATGTTAGTCCAAGATGGGAGCCAAAGAGAACCTCCGCTATCTCTATGAAAGGATTATGCTTCTGTGGAGGTTCCAAAAGTGGCCTTTATCATTCTTAAGAAGGGCAGTTTAGCTGGAATGCAGCAGCTATAACTTTGTAAGTGTGCCCTGAAACCCCCAATATCCTCAGACCATTCAAAGTTGAACTCCATCCTGGCTAGTGTGCCTCAGTGGATTGAGTACCAGCCTGCGAACCAAAAGGTTGCTGGTTCGATTCCCAGTCAGGGCACATGCCTGAGTTGCGGGCCAGGTCCCCAGTTAGGGGCAGGCAGGAAGCAACCACACATTGCTGTTTCTCTTCCTCTCTTTCTCCTTCCCTTCCCCTCTCTCTAAAAATAAATAAATAAAATCTTTTTTTTTAAGTTGAAATCCATCCATCTACAATACCCCTGTCCACAGAATAGCAGCTCAGAATATTCATGGGAGGCAGGTCAGGCAGCGTGACAGGATGTGAATGTAACCCATCACCTTTGGTCTAGGAGGACATAGAAGATATATTCTGCCTTGTGATTGAAGTGTTTAATCCATTCACTTAATGTTATAATTAATATGGTAGGATTAATATTTGTCATCTTGCTATTTGTTTTCTATATGTCTTGTCTTTTTTGTTCCCCCTGTTCCTCCATTACTGCCTTCTTTTGAATTCAATACATATTTTCTAGTCTACCATTTAAATTTCTTTATTGTTGTTTTATTCTATTTTTTAGTCACTTTCTTAAGTGGCAATTACAATATGCATCTTAATTTAAAACAATCTAATTTAAATACTAACTTAATTCCAATAAATATAAAAACTGTATACTTCAATATTGCTCCTATGTATCCCCCTATTTTGTGCTATCATTGTCATTCTTCTTTATATATGATAATCCAATTAACAGTTTTGTAGTTATTGTTTTATGCATTCACTTTTTAAAAATATATATATATATATTGATTTGAGAAAGAGAGAGAGACATTGACTTCTTGGTCCACTTTTGTATGTATTTATTGGTTGATTCTTGTATGTGCCCCAACCGGGAATCAAACCCACAACCTTGGTACATTAGGATGATGCTTCAACCAACTGAGCCATCAACCAGCCACAACTGCATTCACCTTTTAATTAGTTAGCAAAAGAAAATAGCAAAATTATATATTTTATACTGTCTTTATATTTATTTATATAATTGCCTTTACTGGTGCTCTTTATTTCTTTCATTGGATCCATGTTACCATATAATGTTTTTTCTTTTCAGCTTGAAGGACTCCCTATTTCTTGCCATACATATCTACTGGTGATGAATTCTCTCAGTCTTTGTTTATCTGGAAATAGATCTATCTGTCATTTTTGAGGAATAATTCTGCAGAATATATAATTCTTGATTGACAGTTTTTTTCTTTCAACACTTTAAATATGCCATCATACTGTCTTCTGGCATCCTTTGTTTTTGATGAAAAGTCATGGATCCCTAGTATGTGATTAGTCACTTTTCTCCTGCTGCTCTCAAGATTTTCTCTTTGGCTTTCATCATGTAATTGTGATGTGACTAGGTGTGGATCTCTCTGTGTTTTTAATCTTTGGAGATCATTGACTTTCTTGAATATGTAGATTAGTGTTTATTATCAAATTTGAGAAGTTTTGAGATATTATTTCTTCAAATATCTTCTGCTGTTTTCTCTTTTTCCCTTCCTTCAGAGATTCCCATTATGTGTATGTTGACATGCTTGGTGGTGTCCTCCAGGTCCCTTAGGCTCTGTCCATGTTCAGATGCTCTGTCTCCCAGAATAGACAATCTCAGCTGACCTATGTTAAAGCTCACCAACTCCTCCTTCTGCCAGCTCAAATCTGCTGTTGAGCCCCCCTGGTGAATTTTTCATTCAAATTAGTGTATTTTTCAGCGCCAGAATTTGTATTTGGCTCTTTTTTAAATCACTTATATGTTTTAATTGATACTGTACTTTGAAGGTGACTGAAGTTTAAACATGTAAGAATAAATACACCATTTTTAATAAATAAATTCCATTTGGGGGGTATCCCCTTATATGGATGTTGAACATCATTTCATAGGCTTAATCACCAACTATTTGTTCAGGTCTTTGACTATTTTTAAATTGGGTTTTTGTTTTCTTACTGTTGAGTTTTAAGAACTGTTATATATTTTAGGTAACAGTCCTTCATATGATGTGTCTTTTGAAGATATGTTCTGCCATTCTATGGCTTGTCTTCTCATTCTGACATTTTCTTTCACAGAGCAGAAGTTTTTAAATGTAATGAAGTCCAGCTTATTGATTGTTTCTTTTATAAATTGTGCCTTTGGTGTTGTATCTAAAAAGTCATGGCCATACCCAAGGTCATTTAAGTTTTCTCCTATATCATCTTCTAAGAGTTTTATAATTTTGCATTTCATATTTATGTCTAAAATCAATTTTGAGTTAATTTTTGTAAAGGATGTAAGGTCCATTTCTGGATTCATTTTTTTTTACATATAGATGTCCAGTTGTTCTATCACAACTTCTTGAAAATTCTGTCTCTGCTTCATTGTATTCCCCTTTACTCCTTTGAAAAAGATCTGTTGACTATATGTATGTGGCTCTATTTCTGGGCTCTCTGTTATGTTCCATTAATCTATTTGTCTATTCTTTCACTAATAACATACTGTCTTGATTACTGTAGCTTTATAGTAATTCTTGACTTGGATAGTGTCAGTCCTCCAACTTTGTTCTTCTTCAATATTGGGTTGATTGTTATAGCTCTTTTGCCTCTCCATATAAATTTTATGATCAGTTTGTCAATATGCACAAAATAACTTGCTGGGGTTTTGATTGGAACTGCATGAAACCTACAGATCAAGTTGGGAAGAACAGACGTATTAACAATATTGAGTCTTTCAATCCACAAACATGCAATACATATATCTCTCTTGGAGTTTTGTAGTGTTCCTCATCTAGCTCATGGATATATTTTTTATTTATAAATAAGTATCTCATTTTTGTGTTAATATAAATATTAATGTGTTCTTAATTTCAAATTCCATTTGTTCATTGTTGGTATATAAGTGAATGATGGACTTTTGTGTATTAACCTTGTATACTGCAAACTTGCTGTGATTACTTACTAGTTCCAGGAGGGTTCATTTTGTTGATCCTTTCAGATTTTCTACATAGATTAATCATTTCCTCTGTCAACAAAGAGTTTTATATCTTCTTCCCCAATCTGTATACCTTTTATTTCCCTTTCTTGTCTTATTGCATTAGGTAGGACTTACAGTACAATGTTAAAAGCAGTGGTGAGAGGGACATCCTTGCCTTGCTCCCAATCTTAGTGGGAAAGCTTCACGTTTCTCACAATTATGTATGATGTTGACTGTAGCTTTTTGTAGATGTTCTTTATCAAGTTGCAGAAGTTTCCCTCTATTCCTACTTTATCCTGAATAAGTGTTGAATTTTGTCAAATGCTCTTTTTGCATCTATTAATATGATCATGTGCTTTTTCTTATTTAGTCTGTTCATTTTATGGAGTACATTAATTAATTTTTGACTCTTGGACAACCTTGCATGCATGGGATAAACCCCACTTAGCAATGTTACTGTTCTCTTGATGCTTTCAAAATCCTCTCTTTGTTTTTAATTTTTGACAGTTTGAATATAACGTGTCTCATGATAATCTTCCTTTGGTTGATTTTGTTTGGGGTCCTTTGAGCTTCATGTCATGGATGTCCATGCTCAGTATGGATGCCCATAGTCTTCCTGAGATTTGGGGAGTTTTCAGTCAATATTTCTTTAAATAAGCTTTCTGCATTATTTCCCCCCTCTCTTCTGTTTCTAGGACTCCCATAATGCATATGTTTGTTTATTTGAAGGTATTCTATAGGTCCCCCGTGCTTTCTTCATTCTTTTTCATTCCTTTTTCTTTTTGTTCTCAAACTGGCTAATTTCAAATGACCTGTTTTTGAGTTTTCTGGTTCCATCTTCTGCAATATTGAGTCTACTGTTGAAGTCCTCTGTTATGGTATTTTTCAGCTCCAGGATTTTTTTGGTTTTTTTTTTTTTTTTTTATGGTTTCAATTTCTTTAATTAATTTCTCACTTCGATCATGTTCATGTTTTCCTCATTTTGTTTAGCTGTCTGTGTTCTCTTGCATCTCCTTGAGCTTCTTTAATGTGATTATTTTGAATTCTTTGTACAGCAATTCATAGATCTCCATTTCTTAGGGTCTGTTACTGGAGCTTTATTAGATTCCTTTGCTGGTGTCATGTTTGCCTGATTCTTCATAATCCATGTAGCCTTGTATTGGTGTCTGTGCATTTGAAGGAGAATACACCTCCTTCAGTTTTTTACAGGAGTGAAAAACCTTCTCCTGTCAAGTACCTGGGCTGATGGTATTGTCTCCAGGATTGCGGTCAAGCGGGGTTGGAACTGGACCATGTGGATGCTGTTGGGACCTCACTGGAGTCCTCAGTTGTCAGGACTATTACTACTAGAGCCTCAAGCAGATATGGATTCTGATTGGTCCCTGGGCGGACAGGACTCCCTCTAAGACCTTGGTCAGTAGGCCTGGCACTGGGAGAAGGGCCTGCTTCTGGGTCCATAGATGGAGGGTCTGTTACCAGGTGTGCAAATGAGTGTGACCCCAATCGGGTCCCTGGGAGAGCTTCTGAGAAGTCACTGGGAATTTCCCTGGGTAAGCAGAATCGGCCCTGGACTACAGCTGAGATGGGCTGGAACTGAGTAACAAGGTACACAGCAGGGACTAAGGTCTGCAAGCCTGTCTCCAGGGCCATGGACAGGCATGCCTCCTGTAAGGTTTCTAGAAACAGGCATGCCTCTGGACTTCAGCTAAATAGGACTGGATCCTCAAGAAAAACTGGCCTCTTAGGAGTATGTATTTCTTCCATGTCTTTTTGGAAGTTTATCTTGTAATATCCTCAAGCTCAGAGAATTTTTTTCTCAGCCAAATCTAGTCTATTAATAAGCCCATCAAAAAATTCTTCTTTTCTGTTACAGTGTTTTTGATCTCTAGAATTTCTTTTTATTTTTTCTTAGAATTTCCATCCCTCTGCTTACATTATCCATGTCTTTCCCATTAAAGCCCTTAGCATAGTAATCAGTTTTGAAAAAATTCTTGGTCTGATCATTCCAACATTCCTACCATATCTGAATCTACTTCTGATGCTTGTTCAGTCTCTTCAAACTGTGTTTTTGCCTTTCAGTATGCCTTGTAATTGTTTTGGTTGAAAGGTGGGCATGATGTACTGGGTAAAAAGAACTGTTGTAAATAGGCCTTTAGTGATGTAGGGGTAAGGTGTAGGGGGAGAGAAGGTGTCCTCTAGTCCTCTAATTAGGTCTCAATCTTTTGGTGAACCTATGTTTCTGGAATATGACCTTCACTAGTGCTTCTCAGCATGCCCCCCCCCCCGCCACTTAGGTGGGAAAGAAGGGCTACAAGGGGCTGGAGTTGGATATTTCTCTTCTCCATGTAGGTTAAGCTCTGCTAACATTCTATGATAGCAAGCTAGCCTCTGGTTAAGTAGTGTGTCCTGAAGGCATGCCTTGTTTAAACAGAATGGTCTTGCATATTTCAAAATGGTTCCTTTTCCCCTCCCCCTGTTGGAAGCAGAGGAGATTTCCTCCAGTCTTCGCTGTGAGAACCTGTTAGAATTCCTGGAACTAAAATTCTCCAAAGCATGACTAAGACTGGGCCCCTTGGGATTTTTAACTCTCAGATTTGTCACTCTGATCCTTCAGAAACTCATCAATTGCAGTTTTCTTGTCCCCACAGAGGTTCCTGCTGATAAGTTTCTGTTCTGGTAAAGTTGTGATTCTCTGCATCTGCCTGTCTGTCTGTCCAAGTTGGGGGTGCGGGCAGCAGTTTGACCCGTGATCTCACTTCTCTGACCGAGGTGAGAAGAGTTGTTGAATTTTCAGTTTGTTAAGGTGATGTAGTGACTTCTAAGCTCCTTACAAACTAGACCAGCAATGAGCAGTTTTATGTGTTAACTTAAAAGGTCAGCCCTGGCTGGTGGGGCTCAGTGGATTGAGCGCCAGCCTGTGAGCCAAAGGGTCGCTGGTTCGAGTCCTAGCGAGGGCACATGCCTGGGTGGAGCGTCAGGTCCTCAGTTGGGGGCACGTGAGAGGTAACCACACAGTGATGCTTCTCTCCCTCTCTTTCTCCTTCCCTTCCCCTCTCTAAAAATAAATATTTTTAAAAAATTTTTAAGATCAAAATTTTAAAAGAAAACAATTCTCAGCTGCCCCCAAAGTCTAAATGATGCCTTTCTCCCTCATGCAAACCATGAGAGTCATGATTTAATTTAGGCTTGAGACATGGGTTAGAAACTTACTGGGACCGCCTATGAGCCCCAAGCTTGTCTGTCTGTCGTTGATCATTTAGAGGTCTGTCTTCTCTTCAAGTACTACAGGCACTTTTTCACTGTCAACTAAACCAGTGGTCCCTAAAAGTCAGTGGTATCAGAACTGTTTTTGAAAAAATTCAGCCCAGGCCCCATCTCTACAATTTCTGATTTGGGAGGTTGTGAGGTAAATAGGCCTGAGAATTTCTTTGTTGTTGTATTTCCTTTGTTTGGCTAGTTTTTTCTTGTTTGTTTGTTTGTTTTACTTCTAAGCTATTCTGAAGTGCAGAAAGACTAAGAAACTACTTAGTCTAGTTCTCTTAATCAGAATTCTAATTTTCAAATTTGAAACCACCAATGTGCATTTCTATGTTGTGACCTGCAGGTGGTGCTGCTGTAGTAGTCGAATGTAACTCAGACCCTGAACTGAGGGGAGAAAACCAGTTTGAAGAGGAACTGTATATAAATTTAGGGCCCTGGATCCAACAAGAATAAAAGGTTCCATTGTTTAAGTGACAGAACAGTAAAGGTTCATTCATACCAATTGTATAACCAATATAATATCTCATATTACCTCCCCCCACAAGTGGTTCTGTCTCAAATGAGGTTATGTGTAGGTACCCACCAGATCCAGGTTTATAAATACCCAGGCTCCTCTCACAACACCATTGCCTTAACCCCTGGAGACCTGACATTACCTGAAATCCTTCTTCGTATTTTTTAAAAAGGTTTTATTTACTTATTTTTAGAGAGAGGGGAAGGGATGGAGAAAGAGAAGAAAAGAAATATCAATCGGTTGCCTCTCACACACCCCCAAATGGAGACCTGGCCTGCAACCCAGGCATGTGCCATGACTGGGAATTTAACCAGCAACCTTTCACTTTGCAGGATAACACCCAACCCACTGAGCCACACCAGCAAGGGGGCAATAGGAGAGTTTTGAGAAGACAGGGGATATGATCGGCCTGATGTTTTAGAAGATTCTGTCTGGCTGCTGTGTGAGGGGAGGCTGCAGAGGTGACCAGGAGCTCTCTAATAGCCTCACTTTCTGAGCCAACTCCAAGGAACCCAGGGCTTCACAAAGCCTCATAGCCAGGGTATGTACAGTTTTATCAGCCAGTTGAATCAGATCACAGCATCCCGTTTAACACACTCCAGTGTCTTCCCACCACACTCAGTGAACTCCAGCATCCTTACCTGTGACTTCTTTGTCCTCATCACCTCTCACTGTCCCCCTTCCTCCCTCTGCTCCAACCACACTGGGCTACCTCCTACTTGCCTTTCTCTGTCAGTCATCAGGTTCATTGCTGCCTCAAGGCCTTTGCACCTGTTCCTTCTGGTGGAACACTTGTCCAAGTTCTTCCGATGACTTGCTTTCAGCTAAAAGGGCACCTTTCCAGAGAAGCCTTCCCGGACCTCTCACTATAAAGTAGCCCCCGGGCACCCAACATTCTTCAGTCTCAGAACTTATATCCCATTGTAATTATCTTGTCTATTTACTTATTGTCTAAATTAATCAATAGAATACGAGTTCCATGAGAATAAGGGCTTTATTTTATTCAGTGTTGTATCCCCAAGAACCTAGGACACGGTTGGCACACATACTAAATATTTAATAAATGCTTGCTGAACACATGAATAAAAGAAAATCAAAACTTTTCCCCCTTGATTTCTCTACCACTGATGACAGGTTAAACATTTTTTTTTGAAAGAAAATGAACAAAAAGTAAAGAAGGCTAAAAATAAAGCAAAGAAAATGCAACAAGTATAGCAGAACTTTACAATAAAGCATGGGTCCCTGAAAAAGCAAAAACAAACAAACAAAAACACCTAACATACTTAATGGTGAAAGACTAAAAGCTTCCTGCTAAGAGCAAGAACAAGACACAGATGTCCACTCTTGCCAATTCTATTCAACATTGTACTGGAAGTTCTAGGGCAACTAGGCTGGAAAATGGAATAAAAGAGGTGTAGATTGGAAAGGAAGAGGTAAAACTACCTCTATTTGTAGATGACATGATCTTGTCTATAGAAAACCCGAAAGGATCCGCTAAAAACTATCAGAACCAATAAACAAATTCAGCAAAGTAGGAGCCAGCTTCCTGGGCAGCAAGGGCTCGTATGTGGGGGTCTCCTGCCCCTCTCAGCGGTGATGGGGTAGTCTACACACTTCCTCCAGTACCAGGTCCACGGAATGAAACAATCTAGACAACACACAAAGGCTGTTTCTGCCTTCCTGCAAGCCCCTCTCCCGCCCCATTCCCATCGCCCCTTTGTGGAAAGGTTGAAGGATTATATTCTCATATCCTGTGTGCCCTGTTAGCTGTGCCAGCCAAGCCAATTTGCGATCAGACTCTAGTTATCTCAGGATAAGGAATCAGGACTCTGTAATGCATCTTTTCCTCAGCTTTTGTATTCTTTCTCCCTCTCTCCCCCCTCTGGCTGCTTTTGTTTTTCAGTTGGTTTCCTAGCAAATTTCCTTTTGAGAAATTCCAATATTGTCTCATCTGAACCAAGGGAAATAGGATTTGTGTATATCTCAGCTGCTGCAGGGCTAGCCTGGGAGGTCAGAAGTCCCTTGAGGCGAGGTGTGGGGGTGGTCACAGCCAGCACAGCTGGAGTTGCAGGAAAGAGATGGAACTGTGCAGACTTTTTTTTTTTTTTTTTTGGACAATGATTTAAGATACTTGATACTCGATACTCTATTAAGGGAAATTAGTCTCCAAATTTTAAGCTGGAAAGTCACTGGAATAACATCAGAAAATAATCACAACTACATGACTTTACATTTTTGGTACGTATGTTAAGAATTGGGGACAAATTGAAATGTCTGTGTACTTATCCTCAAAACAACCAATCGAATCTCACTTACAAAAAAAAAGGATGCTCGAATGATAGGTTTTTGGCTAAGGATCCAGTGTATCTCACTAGGGAAGAATGTGGTTGCCTGGAGACTTGCCGATCTGATCAAGATGACTTTAAGTGCCAATGAGGGTGGGGGTACGGAACATGCCCATATTGGACTGTAAGGCCACATACTACAGACAACAGCCTGTGTGTTCCTGACAGAAGAATAATAGCGAGACAGACACTCTTGTGATTTGCAGGAAATGACTGGGATATTGGGAATGGCACTTCCGGCCTCAACTGTCAATATGCCAGTGTGAAGAGTGAGAGCAGAAAGCAAAGCAAATTGGGATTTTTAATGCACCGAAGGAAAAACCCAAAGAGACCACTAAAGCTTACAGGAAAGGGATTCACAACTGAAATATTGGGTTGGCCAAAAAGGCCATTTGGCTTTTCCACAAGATGGGCCTATAGTGCTTACTTGTCTTTAACTTCATTCAGAACAATTGTGTTACATAGTATTGTGATACGACTATCAGTGTGCATTTAAAAAAACATCAAAATTGGTGATTTTTATGGGGCTGTTTTAATATTGAAGATGGAAGAAAATACACATTTTCAGCATATTATGCTTTATTATTTCAAGAAAGGTAAAAACGCAACTGAAATGCAAAACAAGATTTGTGCCATGTATGGAAAAGGTGCTGAGACTGATTCGATGTGTCAAAAGTGGTTTGTGAAGTTTCGTGCTGGAGATTTCTCACTGGACAGTCAGTAGACCAGTTGAAGTTGATAGCAAACAAATCAAGACATTAATTGAGGACAATCAACATTCTACCATGCGGGAGATAGCCAACATGCTCAAAATATCCAAATCAATAAAGTTATTGGTAAAAAAGGAAAAACGTATCTTTTATTTTACAGAAAAAAACATACAGACATTTTGGCCAGCCCAATATACTCTTGTGTACTTCTAAAGACACAAAATCTTTTTTTTTTTTTAAGATTTTACTTATTTTTAAAGAGAGGAGAAAGGAGAGAGACAGAGAGGGAGAGAACCATTGTAGTGTAAGAGATTGGTTGCTTCTCACATGCCCCCAAGCAGGGACCTGGCCTGCAATCCAGGAATGTGCCCTGACTGGGAATTGAACCAGCAACCCTTCAGTTCACAGCCCAGCACTCAATTCACTGAGCCATACCAGCCAGGGCTAAAGACACAAATCTGATAGAAGGATTTGGATTACCCACCAGTAGGAAGGTGGCCCTTTACTCACCTATACTGACTTTGTGGCATTCTGGGGGTCAGGTTAAGAACAGAGAATCAAACGGGTCACTCCCAGACGGTCTTCCCTGAGCCAGCAGCGCCAAGGCTCAACTCCTGCCAGTATCCAGATGTTAACTGAGATGTTCTGTCCACAATTAGTCCAAACTACAGACAGGGAGGGAGTACTAGGGTACATAAACATCAAGAATTGTGGAGAATCATCCTTCGCTAATAGATTTAGTGCCCTGCACTCATGATAGGGCAGGGAACAAGCCAGACAGGATTTCTGCTCTCATGGAGCTAATACTAGGGGTAAATAGACAATAAACGCACATTAAGGAGCAATTTAGCAATATAAGTTCAGGCAGTGAAAAAGTCACAGGGAAAATAAATCTGATAATGAAAGAGAGAGAACTATTAATATCATAGTTTGGGTGGTCTCAGATGGCCTATGTGCAGGGGTGAATTTTTTTTTTTTTTAAGATTTTATTCATTTGTTTTTAGAGAGAGGGGAAGTGGGGAGAAACAGAGGGAGAGAAACATTAATGTGCAAGAGAAACATCAATGGGTGGCTACCTCTCGTGTGCCCCCATCTGGGGACCTGGCCCACAACCCAGGCGTGTGCCATGACCGGGAATCGAATCGGTGACCTTTTGGCTTGCAGGAGGATACCCAACCCACTGAGCCATGCTGGTCAGGGCTGCAGAGGTGACTTTGGAACTGAGATAAAAACCAAGAGGAGAGTGAACAATGCAAACATACGAGGAAAGAGCATGCAAGCAGAGGAAACAGCAAAGGCAAGGAAGGGACTTGCAGTGGGAACAAGCCTGCCCACAGGTAACAGTCCTAACACCTTAAGAAAACTCTTGGAAATGGGGAAAAACACGTGTCTCAAAATCACCCTACCCAAGGAGGAAGAGAGTTGAAGTACTTATCTCCAACACCAAAGAGTCATTGGTTGATGACTACTCTCCATGAGCAGACTGACCTTCCCAGCCTTCAGAAAAAGCAGCCAGGCACAAGGATGCAGACACGGGCCACTGGAAAGTGAGAGTGCACTGAAATGACAGAGCTAAGGGATATGAGAAAGCATCTGCAGTGCCTGCTATAGTAGGAGCCTGGAGCAGAATCAGAAAAGAGGCCAGCTAGACAGTCAAGCGAGGCCCAGACCACCGAGAGCCAATTTCGTTGCAAAATCATAGCTGGCAGGGGTGCTGGATTTGGCTGGCACAATATTTTCTCTTGTTTCTGTTTGCTTTCTCCTTCTCCTTCTCCTTCTTCTTCTTCTTTTTTAATCACCAATTGCTGAAAATCAGAAACTCTCGTATCTAGACCTAGATTTCTAGTTCTCTTGGAAAAAAAAAAAATCAAAAGATCTGATAACACTGGATCTTCATTTGGCCAGGTGACCATCAGTTGGAACTGAGTAGCGGATGCCCCACTTATAGAAGGACCATGTGCTATCCAGTGAACCAGTCCCCCTTGAGTTTGGGTTCAGTGGTCTAGGGCATTGTAGGCTGTGATAAGGAATTAGGGTTTCACTCTAAGAGCATGGGCAGATGTGTAAGCTGGGGATTGATACAATCAGTCCACTCAATCAGTGTATTACAGAACCCCAGCATGTGCTGTTCTGGAACACCTGTGGCATGCGATTGCCCACTGCTAAGAAACATGACTCCCAATACAAAAGTTTGGTGGCAAAGGAAAGGGGGTTTATTTAAAAGTTTTACTGATTCAGAATAACAGCGGGTTTCTACCGTTACATCCCACTCCCTTTAAAACACTTAGTCCTGCCTCCCCCTGCCAAAGCAGGCCAGTCAGCGGTACTGTCTTTCAGAAAAGCAGAAGTCCATGGCTCCGTATTCCAGGTCACAGTTCAGCATTCCAGGCATCTCTCACTAATCTGCGCTTGGTTAGGCAGGTCCCCGCAATTCCAGCCACATCAGCCGTGCTGCCATGTACCCCAGGCAGGCTTCCCAGCGGGTCTCCTCTTTCTTACTCCAGACCTCGTGGCGGACTCTCTCTCCAAACCACATGGCTTCCCCCTTACACCCCAGACCTCCTAGCTGACTCCCGTCTACCCCCTTTCAGACCACATGGCTTACCTCCTTTTATGGCCGCCTGCCCTTATTTGAAATGTTGACCCCAGCACCATCCATCATTGTTATGAAAAGTATCTCAAGTCTATCATCCGTCCCTTTTGCCCTGGGCTGCAGCACAGCTATTATCTAGTTACCAACTTGCCATAGATACGCAAAGTACCTTAAAGGCTGTATTACCTCCTTTCCCCATCCCCAAAACCATGAGCGGCGGGGACTTTGGAGAGGGCCCCCGCTCTGTTACAAGTGTAGAAAGAGTCAAGAGTGGGAGCAGGTACACAAGTAAGAAGGCTATGAGAATAGCCTGGGCAAGAGATAATGGGATCTTGGAATTGGGTAACAGTACAGATGAAAAGCAGTGAAGGAATTAAGTACAGAATTTGGAGTGGATTTGACAGGATTTGCTGATGTAGAGGGGCGAGGGAAAAAGAGACACGTGGGATTATATCCATGTCTCTGGCTGTAGTATACACGTGTATAGTACCACAATTCACTGAGATGAGGAAGACAGGGGAAGAGCTGCTTTCAGGGGAAAATCAAAAGTTCTGTTTTGAACATAGTGCATTTGCGACGCTTACTAGACATCTATGTGGAAAACAGGATACATGAGATGGCTCTTAGATATGAGGGCCGAGGTCAGGGGAGGAGACAGGAGTTTGGGAGTTATCAGAATATAGAAATGACACTACACCTTCCATTTCTGGCAATATTGTATGCGAGGTACCCTGGGAAAACACCTCAAAATACTGAATAAAAGAAAGCAAATTTCCTTTTAAATACAGTGCTGAACTCAAAAGAAAGCAAGCGGAATCCCCAAGAGCCAAAACAAAGAGCTGAGCATAAAAGAAGGGCCCTGGGCTACTGCTGCTTTATGAATACCCTGGAGTCAGCTATGGATTGTTGACCAAGTCCAGGTTGAAGGGTTTTGGGTTTTGCCTTTTTTATTTGTTTGTTTGTTTGTTTAGAGGAGAAGTACACCACCAGACATCACATTTATCACTTAAAAAGTCTTATGCAGTTTTGTCTTTTGGATTTACTTTTAACATCATCTATATTTTAAGCTATTGCACAATTAACCGATTTAAAAGTCAGACATTAACAAAAATATAAAAGAACAAATAGCTTAATGCTGAAATACCAATATCCTTCCGTGACTCATTTTTCCATATGCAAACGTGGAACATACTCATTTTCTATTTTCCAATCCGATTTTTAAAGTAAATTTTTATTGAAGTACAGCATAAACAGCAAAGTACATATTGTATATCTCAAGCATAAGACTTGATAAATTTTCTCAAAGTGAGCACAACCAGCCCTGACCTGTGTGATTCAGTGGGCTGGGCATTGTCTCACAAAGTGAGGGGTCACTGGTTCTATTCCCCGTCAGGGCACATGCTTGAGTTGTGGGTTCGGTCCCCAGGTGGGGGCATGCAAGAGGTAGCCTGTAGATGTTTCTTACATCAATGTTTCTCTCCATCTTTTTCTCTCTTCCTTCCCCTCTCTCCAGAAATAAATAAATAAATAAATAAAATCTTTCTGAAAATAAAATGTGAGGACAACCAGATAAGAAACAGAACATTACCCCAGAATCCCCCACCTTATATCCTGTTCCCAGTCACTATCTCCCATCCTAATTTCTACCATCATACATTAGTTTTTTCTGTTTTAGAGCTTTATAGAATGAAGTCATTTAGTATGTATTCTTTCATATCTGGCCTCTTTCACCCAATATTCTGTTTCTGATATTCATCCCTCCATTTTGTAGTGTATAGGAATAACCCATTCATCGTCATTGCTGGTTAGCACTCTTATGTCCTGATAATAAAATCTTTGCTTTAATCATTCTACTGTTGATGTACATTTGGATTGTTTCCAGTCTGGAGCTATTACAAATAGTGCTACTATAAGCATTGTCTTTTGCCTTATACTTGTCTATCAATGAGCATATGAGCATATGTATGTAATTTCTACTGAGCATATACCTAGAAGTGAAATTGCTAGATGATATAATATAGATGTATGGAGCTTTAGCAAATACTGCCAAACAGTTTTCTAAAGTGTTAGGCATTTTGTACAAGTTTACCCTCCCACTAGTGGTCTATAAGAGTTACAATTGTCTCATTTGATTTTTTAATTGTCACTACTCAATTTTATTATTCTTTTACAGTTTTGTCATTCTAGGAGGTATGAATAAGTATCACATTGTGACTTTAATTCACATTTTGCTGATGACTAATAAAGTTGAGTATATGTTTATATGTTTACTTGTCATTTGGATATCTTCATTTTTCTTTTAGGTTATCTTCATTTTTCTTATTGGTTTGAAATATTTAATATATTCTGAATACAAATCCTTTTGTTGAATATATATAATACAAATATCTTTACTCACTCAGTGACTTGCCTTTTTACTGGTTAATGGTATCTTGCACTTTAATAGACATATAAGTGTAGTTGACAAGGCCATGGGACTTTGTAAAAAGGAGGAGTAAGAATGAAGATGATCACACACAAAAATAAGAACTCCCAAAAGATTACACCCTTAGAAAAGTATAGGCTAGAAAAATTCTACTTGAAAATAAAATAAGAAAACAAGCAAACTTAGCTGTTTTGCCTTTAACATTAGCATGTACGTATTAGTGGGTAAGGTCTCTTTTAAGAATTCTTAACCACAAAGAGTTATGGCTCAAATTCATACTATATCTGTGTCCAAAAAACCCACAACCAAAAAATTAACAGAAGTGTTCCCAGCTTGGTAGTGCCCTGAGGTGACTAGCAAAAGCAAAGATAAATTATCTCTGGAAGGATGGAGCTTCAACCCAAACCATAGAAAACTACAACAGAGCCCTGACTGGTGAGGCTCAGTGGGTTCATTTTCATTCAGTTCTATGTATTTTTAATTGCCTTTGAGATTTCTTTGTTGGCTATAAATTATTTAGTCATATATTGTTTAATTTGTATAAGTTTAGAGATTTTACTGTTGTCTTTCTGTTATTGATTTCTTGTTTGATTCCATTATGGCCAGAGAACATATTCTTTAAAATTTAGGGGATTTGTTTAATGTCCCAGGATATGGTATATTTTGGTGAATGTTCCACAGGCATTTGGGGGAAAAAAAGTATATTCTGCTATTGTTGAGTGGAGTGCTCAATATATGTCAATCAGATCCTATTGGTTGATGGTATTGTTCACTTCTGTTGTATTCCCGCTGATTTTCTGTGTAATAGTTCTATTGGTTACCGAGAAGGTGGTGTTTAAGTCTCTGACTATAACTGTGGAATTTTCTATTTCTCCTTTCAGTTCTATCAGTTTTTGTTTGATGTCTTCTGAGGCTCTGGTGCTTGGTGAGCACAAATATGGAAATAATCTGTCTATTTGATGCGTTGACCCTTTTATAATTATGTAATATCCTTCTTTGTATCTAGTAGTTTCTTTTCTATGAAGTCTAGTTTATAGAATATTAATATAGCTACTTCTTCCTTTTCATGTATACATGGTTTATATTTTACATTCAACTACTTATATTGATGAATTTAAGTGAGTTTCTTGTAAAAGGCAAAGAGTCAGGTCATATTTGTTTGTTTAATTCACTCAGGCAAGCTTTCTTTAAGTTAGTATATTTAGATCGTTAACATTTTTAAGTATATTTTATTGATTATGTTGTTACAGTTGTTACAGTTTTTTCCCCTTTGCTCCCCTCTGCCCAGTACCCCCCCTTCCCTCCAGCAATCCCACCCCCTCAGGTCATGCCCATGGGTCGTGCATGTAAGTTCTTTGGCTTCACCCTTTCCTATATTATTCTTAACACCCTCCTGTCTATTTTGTACAAACTGATTATGCTTTTTAGTTCCTGCACCATTTCCCCATTTCTCCCCCTCCCCCTCCCAACTGATAATCCTCCAAATGATCTGCATACCTATGACTCTGTTCCTATTCTGGTTTGCTTAGTTGGGTTTTGTTTTTCTTTTTTAGATTCTGTTGTTGATAGTTGTGAGTTTGTTGTCATTTTAGTGTTCATAATTTTGATCTTCTTTTTCTTAAGTCCCTTTGACATTTCATATAATAATGGCTTGGTGATGATGAACTCCTTTAGCTTCACCTTGTCTGGGAAGCACTTCATCTGCCCTTCCATTCCAAATGAAAGCTTTGCTGGATAGAGTAATCTTGGTTGTAGGTTGCTTTTCATCGCATTGAATACTGTTTGCCAGTCCCTTCCTGCCTGCAGTGTCCTCTAAGAAATCAGCTGATAGCCCTATAGGCACCCCCCTGTAGGCAACTCTCCGCCTCTCTCTTGCTGCCCCCAGGACTCTGCCTTTATCTTTCACCTTTGGCATCTCAATCACGATGCATCCTGGTGTAGTCCCCTCTGGGTCCAGCTCTCCCGGGACACTCCATGCTTCCTGGTCCTGTTTGTCCATCTCCTTCACAAAATTTGAGAATTTTTCCTCATTTTTTTCAATTCTTGCTTCCTCATTCTGCACTGGTTGACTGTTTTTTTCTTCCTTATGTTCCAAATCATTGATTTGAACCCCTGTTTCCTTCCCTTCACCATTGGTTTTGTGTGGATTTTCCTTCGTTTCACTCAGCATAGCCTTCACTTCTTCTCTTATGTGTTTGCCGTACTCAAGCATATCTGTCAAGCCTGTGAGCATCTTTATCATCAGTGTTTTGAATTCTGCATCTGTTAGGTTGTCTATCTCCTCATCTGTGAGGTTGGCTATCTCCTCGTCGCTTAGTTCTCCCACTGGAACCTTGATCTGTTCCCCCTTTTGGGCCACATTTCTCTGTCTCCTCATCTTGACGGGCTTGATAACATTGAATTTCTGGGGCATGGTTTTATACTTTTGTAGGGTGGACATGTCTCAATTTTGCCCTTAGTCTTAGAGTAGGTCCCTTTATATTTGGACATAGTCTTTACTCCAAAGTCAAGAGCCTTCTGGTATTTCAATGGAAACTTTGGGATATTTACCAAGAGATGCTTACCCTTTTACCAAGCAACACTCAAACTCTAAACTGTGTTCCCTGTGATGAGCAACAACTGAAATCTCTGTTCAAGATTTTTAGCCTTTTAGCTGTTGCTTTCTTCCAGGTCCGTGGAGTACCCTCATGCATATGAAGTTCTGATTCAGCCAAGGGTTTTAGGGGCTCCTTCCACAGTTCCCTTTCTGCCAGACTTCCCTTGCAATTTTCAGCGGCTCTGACCATTCCAAACTCTCCTCTGCTACCTCAAGCAAAAATAATATGACTTCCTGCTTAAATTGAAGCCTTCCTGTGACAAATACTGGAAATTGTTCTCAGGAGAACAGACATACAATTTGGGATCTCAAGCAGTGAGATGCTCTTCTTTTTAAGGGTCATATCTCTTCCATTTTCTGCCTGGTTTCATTCAGTCAGTCTTCAATGCATTCTAATAGTTGGTAGCTTTTCAAATAGTAATTTTAAAAAATTGTCTATAGTTTATAATTGTTATCTGTGGGAAGGCAATCTGATACAACCCATTCTGCCATCACTGGAACCAGAACTCTCCCTCACCCTCTCTTTTAACTCAAAGCCTCATTATCTCTGATCTAGGCTATTATAATAGACTCCACACTGGCTTCTATGCCTCCAGTTGCTCTTGTAATCCATGCTATGCACCACTGCCCGAATGATTTTTAAACATAAAAATCTGATCCTAGCATCCTCTGATTGCAATTCTTCAGTGCCTTTCACCCTCCAACATACACAGAATAGATTCAAAATTCCTTAGCATGACCCGGTTCCTGCTTATCTCTTCAGCTTTGTGTTTGGACAACTGCTCATCCCCCCTGACATCTATGCTCTAACCACACTGAATTATCTGTAATTCATGCATTGCTGTCTTGTTCTGGAGCCTTTGAACCATGCCCTCTTCCTGATATTTAAAAAAAAAAACTGAAGAAAATATAATGTGATAATAATAATAACAGACATGTATTGAGTGCATTTGATGTGCCAAGTGCTGTGCTAGGAGCTTTTGAAATTTTTTTTTTCATTTACTTTTTTGCAACCTTTTGAGTTAAGTAAGTGCCTTTGTAATCCTCATTTTACAAATAATGACACTGGCTCAGAGATAGAAAATAGTAGAGCAGAATTCCTCTAGAATCAGACTATGCTCAGTGTCTCCCACTCAAGCAAAGTGTACTGATAAGACTTGGAAATAGGGGAACGAAGAAACACCCTTGAGACTTCAACTGTTGAATTAACATAAGATGAATATTAACAGAGATAGACAATGACATCTTCATAAGACAGAATGGTTCCCTTGCCGACAAAGCTTGACTGTAACCTGATGGAAGTTGTTGACATATGTAAAGAAATGATGTGTCTAACAGAAGGGCAGCCAGCCAACTATGGATGCACATACAGAAAAAGCCACAGAGGCAAACGTGAGTGGCTCCCTCCAGGCACTTTCCAAAGCATACAGCATCCTAGCCTGAGGACCCAATGCTGATAACCAACATACTTCATGTGGAGAGAGAGACTTCCAAGTTTCTTGGCCAAACGTTTGTACATATTTAAATCCTAAAATCAGTTCCCTTCACTTTTATTTCATGCTCACTAGACAAGCGTCTCATTGTAATTTTGACTTCTTTTACTCCTTGCCTACAGGTAAGAGCATGCACAGGCAAGGTTGACATGTATAGCTGGCAGCCATGCGGGCACCCAGACTATGGGAACCTGCTGAGGATGGTATCATGCCCAGGGTGTCAGAGAGAAAGGCAAACACATCCTGGGTCCTACATGATATTACAGAGTCAGTGAAGGAAGCAGCCTTCCTTGTCACTAGAGCTCTTGTTGTGGGCGAGAAAGTACATGTTCTTTATTGTTTATGTCAGTCCACTTGGCATTTTCTGTTATATGCTGCCAAGAGCAATGCAACTTATAGAGTGAGGCAGACGCCAAAGTCTTTAATGAGGAAGGGGACTCACTGGGATGTTGGCAGATGGCACTGGTAAGGAGGGGCAGAGGTGCTATTGTTGATGGCATGAGCCTCGTGAGCAGGGATTTTTACACAAAGATTGAGAATAATCACTTGTACGGGGACATGGAGAGGAAGGATGCCTACCTCACATTCTTGATGTGTGCAGTATGAAAGGAAAACCGCCCATAGGAGAAGGGGTGTACTAATGGACCATCTAAATTGTAGCCATGGCAGGAGCCTGATGGAACATATTTTTAAAGGTTTTATTTACTTACTTTTTAGAGAGAGGGGAAGGGAGAGAGAAAGAGAGGGAGAGAAACATCAGTTGGTTGCCTCTTGCATGCCCCTAACTCAGGACCTGACCCGCAATCCAGGCATGTGCCCAGACCAAGAATCAAACCGGCGACCTTTTGGTTCACAGGCTGGTGCTCAATCCACTGAGCTACACTGGCCAGGACTGGTGGAACATTTCAAGAAGATATGGAGGGGATTTGGCTTTTCACAGGGTGTGAGTTCCAGAGGGTACCATGGAAGGGTTTAGTCTGGATGAAAAGAGGAGAGGACATCTGGTTAAGGGGAAGTCCAGAGGAATATGGAGTGAGCAGCCTGGTAATAATGATGTGCTGGGTACATTACCGATTTGCTCTTAGTTTCATTCCATGCTCTTCTCCTGTAAATGCTATTACTCAATTGTCCTTGGCAACTGGCTTTGGCTAATGGGAAACACTGATCGGTGCCTGGAGTATGGAAGAAAGAATAAGCCAGGGTATTTCTCCCTCCCTCTTCTTCAGGGGGTATTTTCTGGGAGGGGCTCCACCTTTTCCCATAGTTTGAGCTCCCCGTTGGGAGAGCTCCATCAAGATCCCAAATCCCATCAGCTGGCCTTGGCTTATGTTCCTCCAGTGCTAGGGGAGGTTGAGACTTACTGCTAGAACTATTCTGTATTGCTTTGCAACCCTCTCTCTGTTTGGCTTCTGAGCTCTCACAGGAACTGTTACCAAGTCCCTTTACTAAATTTACTCTGTTTTATATACCTAGAGTGGTTTGTTATTACTTTTTCTTTGCCTCATACCAGTGCCTGCAGTGACTTGGCTGTGACTGGCGCTGCCCCCTTCCAAAAGTCATTTTAGACTTGGCACGCAGTGTTTGGGCCAGGAACTCCTCCCACATGCATGAGTCCTGCCATCTCCAGTTTCCCTTTCATAAGGAGTATGTCTTAAAGACCAGAGTATCTTCTCGGGACAAGCTAATACTGACGGTGTCATTTGAACTATCTGTTTAGAAACCTACAGAGTGACAAGTATGGCTTCTCCATAGCATGGCAGCTCCTTTTATGGAGGCTTGTTCAGGGGGCCCCCATGGGATCAAGAAACTGGAGATGTTCCAGATGTCAAAGAAACCTTTGGCTACTTTGAGTTTTGGAGGGGTAGTGTCTTCTGTATCACACGGCACTGTCCAACCAATGTATGAGTGTATCCGTTTGTACTGATAAAGACAGCCTCAACTGGATCCGGGCTCACATGGTGCGTGGGCGTCTTTGAGCTCAGAAAGCAAGAGTGCGTCTTTTCCAATGGTTCCAGCAAAAAATACCCAGGAGGGATTTCAATGGCCTAAGTCATTTTCCCAACCCTGTGGTTGTGGCACACGAGATGGTTTTCCCCATCCAACTCGCATGAACTTGAGAGTTCAGGATGGCCGATACCCCAAAGAGACACTGGGTCGGCGGGGGGAGCATGTGACCATTAAATGCAAGGCTGAAAAAATTAAAAATAATTTAAATTTTAAAAATGTCAAACCTTAGTGTGAAAGACACTGTTGGTAGAATCAGAAGATAAGCCACAGGCAGGGAGAAAATATTCACAAGCCACATATGTAATAAAGGACTGGTATCCAAGAGATATGAAGAGCAATTAAAACTCAACGATAAGAAAACAAATAACCCATTTAAGAAATAGGCAGAAGATCTGAACAGACACTTCACCAAATAAGATTCAGACAGATGACAAGCATATGAAAAAATGCTCAACATGAAACCTCACTAAGTAATCGCAAGTGAAAATGAAAATAACAATGAGGTGCCTCTAAACACATCAAAGAATGGCTACAATGTTATTCAAATATGAAAGTAGCCAGTCCTGGTGAGGATGCAGAGCATCAGGAACCCTCGGTCACTGTTGGTGGGAATGCAAAAGGGTGCAGCCACTTGAGAAGTCAGTTTGGCAATATCTCACAAAGCCTAACATAGTCTTAGGTATTTACCCAATTTACCCAATTGATTTTCAAAACCTATGAAAGGATTAAGTACAAATTGGTAGTTGGAAAACAGGCATGGGATATAAACTACGGCCTAGGGAATACAGTCAAGAATATTGTGATAACTATGTCTGGTGCCAGTGGGTACAAGACTTATCGGGGGGATCACTTTGTTAAGCATATGCTTGTCTAACCATTAGGAATGTCAACTGGAATCGAAAAATGAAATAAACATTTTTAAAAGCCTATGCCCACTTGGAAAGCACTGTGGTTCCGACGGCATCTAGTGAGTTCTTGCTGGGCCTTAAACACCTGGGAGAGAAGGTGTAGATCTTGTGCTGGGCCAAATGCATGTTTGCAGCAGTTCTCCGAAGTGAATAGCCTCTAGCGTGTTAGAAGAAAATAAAAATAGATTAAACATAAAATTAAAGTTAAAACCTGCGCCCCCACAAAATCCTGCATAAATGTTTATAGCAGCATTAGGAACAATCACCGAAAACTAGAAGTGACTAAGGTGTCCTTCAGTGGGTGAATGCTTGAACAAACTGCGGTACATTTCATACAATGGAATATCACCTAATGCTAAAAATAAATGAGCGATCAGGCCACAAAACATCACGGCAAGCCCTGAATGCATATTGCTTAGTGAGAGAAGCCAGTCCGAAAGAGCTTCCTACTGTCTGATTTGAATTATATGACATTATGGAAAAGGCATCCGTGAGATGCTCTTCGCCGACGACGCAGCTTTGACATCACACTCCGAAGAGGGACTCCAGCAGCTAGTCACTTGCCTTTCCCACGCATGCAAGGAGTTCGGACTAGCCATCAGCCTGACGAAGACGAATGTTATGGCTCAAGGCACGGGGACTCCCCCATGCATCACCATCGATGGATACACCCTGGAGGTTGTCAACGACTTCACTTACCTCGGGTCCACCATCTCGAGCTCTCTGTCAGTCGACTTGGAGGTCAACCGGAGAATCGCCAGGGCAGCCACAGTTATGGCCAGACTGAACCGGCGAGCGTGGAACAATTCCAGCCTCACTGAGAAAACCAGACTGCGCATCTACCAAGCCTGCGTACTCAGCACTCTCCTCTATGGCAGCGAGACGTGGACCACCTACGCAAGGCACGAAAGGAAACTCAACAGCTTCCACATGAGGTGCCTGCGACGCGTCCTGCATGTCGCCTGGCAGGATAAGGTCCCCAACACCGAGGTGCTGAAGCGAGCCAATATGAGCAGTTTGCATGCAGTTCTTAGCGAGAGACGCCTCAGGTGGCTCGGCCATGTCAAAAGAATGGATGCAGGCCGTATCCCCAAAGACCTCCTCTACGGCGAGCTAGCAGAAGGCAAGAGGATGACAGGGCGCCCAAAACTGCGGCTCAAAGACATCTGCAAAAAGGACATGACACAATGCTCCATCAATCTCAACACATGGGAAGTTCAAGCAGACGACCGCCTAGCCTGGAGGCTCGCGGTCAGGCAAGGTACGTCACGCGCGGAGGCTGCGCGCAACGAGGAGGCGGCCCAGAAAAGATCGAGGCGGAAGCAGCGTCAACAGCAGCAACAACGGCCATCTGCCTTCACCTGTACCAAGCGCGGCAGGGATTGTCACTCCCGAGTCGGACTGCACAGCCATTCTCGGCGGTGCAGATAGACTCTCGGGAAGCTACGCCATCGTCTCTCGAGACGGACGGCTGCCGACGACGACGACGATGGAAAAGGCAAAACTGTACATACAATGCACTGATCAGCGGTTGCCAGGGGCTCAGGGGTGGGAAAATAAAACACGGGCAATTCTGAGGGCAGAAAAAAACTGGATAATAGTGTAATGGCAATATCCATGGCATTTATCAAAATACAGAGACCCTTACAGCACAAAGTGTGAACCTTAATGTTTGCAGTTTTCAAAACAATTTAGGAGGCTGCAGATGCCAGGGACAAAAACAGACTGCGTCAGGAGTGTCTACCTGTATCACAAATACGTGAGCCAACGTCACTGAAGGGAGTGGCTAGGATATGTCCTGACCGGAGTAACTTCGGAAATGAGTTCTATGCACACACGCATTGTAATTCAGTTGATAAAGTTTGTTTCCCATGGGGGGAGGGGTTAACAGTTCTGAGGGGCCTAAACATGAATACTGGAATTAAACAATTAAATAAATAGATGGCAGATGGTGGGAAGCTGATTTCAAACTGTTGGCATGGAAATTTATAGATAAGCAAGGGAAAGAGGCTAAAGCGAGCCATGTGGTAATCGATTAGAGTTGGAGACATCACTGTGAACTCAGGTTTCACTTAAGATAGGTACAGATGGTTACATATAGAAGGGGTTATAGTTCATGTGTATACAGGCGGTTTTATATACACACATATTGTTACTGCTCTGCTCTGTCCGCAAAGGGGGTCTAGAAGCAACGAGACCACACGAACAAAGAGCACGGCTAGCATCCAGATTTTGGTTTCTAATCCCATTCTACAGTAAAAGGAAGGAGGGCTCCTTGGGTCAGTAGCTGATTCTAGGACTGCGGCAAGAAATACACAAGATGAGCCTGGGATCTTATAGTGCCAAAGATTAAAGAAGTGATTAAGGATACACACACACACACACACACACACACACAGATGGGGATATATATCAAAAGGAGCACAGAAGCCAACTGAAAGTGGTCCTACTGGCCAAAGCTAGAACAGTCTGTGCGACAAAATAAATAAATAGTATCGGACTATATACCAAAGTATAAAATGAATTTCCCTAAGTTCATACTGCTATAAATAAATTAATATGTGGGGAGAATAAATAAATCTCTCAAGCAGAAAAATTCCAAATAATTTATGTAGATACTCTGCCCTCAAGGGGAGCAAACAAGTTTACAGTGGAGAGAAATAAACAGCACCTCAGCAAGGTCAACATCAACAGATACAAATCATATCGATAGTACGTATCCTTGACATGCTATGATGAAAATGGCACTTAAATTCTCTTCTGCCCTGGCTGGTGTGACTCAGTGGATTGAGTGCCAGCCTGCAAACTGAAAGATCACCTGTTCAATTCCTGGTCAGGGCACGTGCCTGGGTTGCAGGACAGGTCCCCAGTTGGGGGCGTGTGAGAGGCAACCAATCAATGTTTTTCTCGCATATTAATGTTTCTCTCCCTCTTTTTCTCCCTCCCTTCCCCTCTCTCTAAAAATAAAATCTTTTTTTTAAAGTTCTGTTCTACCTCCCAATAATCCATAACTCCAGTATTATCTTACCGCTTCTCTAAGAAAAACATCCAACAAATTCCTATGACGGGGTGCCCTACAAAACCCCTGACCAGTCCTCCAAATTGTTGAGGAAAGTCTGAGAAACTAGCAAAGCCAAGAGAAGCATAAAACAGACATGACAACTACCTGTACTGTAGTGTCTTGAATGGGATCCTGGAACAGAAAAAGGACATTAGGTTAAACTAAGAGAAGCTGAAGAAACAAACTATGGACTTTGGTTAATAATAATGTACCACTCTTGGTTCATTAATTGTAAAAAAATATATGTACCATACTAATGGACAATGTTAATAATAATGGGAACTGGGTGCAAAGTATATGGGAGATCTCTGTAATATTTTCTCAATTGTTCTGTAAATTTAAAACTGAAGTCTAAAACATAAAGTCTATTTTCCATTACCATTTATCTTGAGATGGTGAACACACAATACAATATACAGATGATGTGTTGTAAAATTGTGCATCTGAAGCCTGTATAATTTGATTAACCAGTGTCACCCCAATAAATTCCATAAAAAGAAAAGAAAAATGAATAAAGTCAGTTTGAAAATACTCAATAAATCAGAAAGTGACAAAGTCCATCTTATGGTTCTTACTTGCATTTCTTTGATTAAAGGTGATGTTGAACAGCTTTTCCTAAGTTTATTGTCCATGTATGTTTTTCTTTCATGACTTTCCTGTTCTCATCCTTTGTCCATTTTACTACTGGAGTATTTTCTTTTCTTTCTTTTTTTCCCCAAAGATTTTATATACTTATTTTTAGAGAGAGGGGAAGGGAGGGAGAAATAGAGAGAGAGAGAGAAACACCAATGTGTGGTTGCCTCTCATGCTCCCCACACTGGGGACCTGGCCTGCAACCCAGGCATGTGCCCTGACTGGGAATTGAACCAGCGACCCTTTGGTTCACAGGCCAGTGTTCAGTCTAATGAGCTACACCAGTCAGGACTGGAGTTATTTTCTTTTTGTTAATAGGTTGTTAGATGAAGGAAATTAACCTTTGTCATATGTGCTCTTTTCCAGTTTGTCATGTGTCTTTCGATCATGTTGATGACAATTTCTGCTGTACAGAAATTTGGGAGTTTTATGTAGTCAAATCTGTCAATCTTCTCCTTATGGTTTGTGCATTTCAGATGATGCTTGAAAAGGCCTCTGCCACTCTGACATTATGAAAATGTTCATTCATATTTCCTTCTACTGCTTTTGTGGTTTTATTTTTTCACATTTTATATGGTCATACCAAAAATTTGTATGGTATAAAAAGTAAGACATTAATCCACCTCTATTTCTTTTGTCCCAATAGCACTTATTGAATATTTATTTCCCTAGTAAATTGCAATGACTCTTTTATAACATAATAAACTCCATATCTGGGTTTATTTCTGGATTTCCTATTTTGATTTTACTGATCTATCTCTCTACTCCTAGGATGCTTCTACAGTATTTTAATTATTGTAGCCTTGTAATCAATTTTAATATCTAGTAGGGAAAATCCTCTCTTATTAGTTTTAGTTTTCAGAATTCCCTTGCTATTCCTTAATATTTATTCTTCAAGAAAACTTTAGAATAATTTTGTAAAGTTCAAAAAAATAAGAGCAACCCTCAAAACTCTTGGAATTTTCACTGGGAATGTTTTTAATTTACAGGTTAATCATGAGAGAACAAGCAGCTTTTACAATATTGAGTCTTCCTATCAAAGAAAAAGGTATGTTTCTCTATTTGTCAAAATATTCTTTTATGTTCTTCAGTAGAGTTTTATACTTTCCTTTATATGAGTCTCATACATTTTTTGTTCAATTTATATTCCTAGGTATTTATAGTTTTCTTCACATAAGTCTTGAACCTCTGTAAAATTTATATTCCTAAGTTCTATCCATGCTATTGTTATTGGCAATTAAGTATTTTTTCACCATTATATTTTAAAATATTTACTAATGATATATGAAGCTATTAAAGGAAGAATAAATAAATGAGTTTGCATAAATATGTACATATGTATTAATACATACAGCCATACAGGCACACAGACACACTTCACTGAAACAGAGACTACCAAGAGTTGCAGGGAGGTGGGGGGGGGGGGGGGCTGCTATTTCCCTAGAGGATCAAAGCTCCTGTCTCTTTCTCCCCTGAGCATTTTTCTCCAGCTGAGTGCAATTATCTCAAGTAGGAAGGAGAACTATTAGCAATCAAGAGTACCAGTGTAGTGGTTAAGAGAAAGGTCTCTGTGGTCAGGCTGCCTGGAATCAAGTTCAAGCTCTGCCACTTCCTAACTGTGTGACATTGGACAAGTAACTCGATATCTCCATACTATTGTTCTCCCATATAGAAAATGACAATGATGATGATAGCACGGACTTCAGAGGTCTGTTCAACATTTGATGAATTAATATAGACAAAGTATTCAAAACCGTGACTTGGAATAGTAAATACTACCTATTACTAAAGTAACCGTGGCATCCCCTTTCTCAGCCCTCTACCATTCACACCATAAAACATCATTTTTTTCTCTGATTTGTCATATATAAGGTTGTAATATATTGCATACAATCAGTTTGCATTGTAAGTTTATATTGAGTCAATCGGTTCTACCTAAAATGTTACCTGGCCGTATAGCACATGAAAATGGAAAACAAATGGATTTACAATAACCTTTGGCTGTTTTGTATTCTGAAAGTGTACACCTATCCTTTTAAAGCAAATGCGTCTGAAAAAAATGTTTCCAGAACATGTAGTTTAGATTTTACATCTAACCTCACCATTTTGTTACTACAGACACAGTACTGAGGTTTTTGTGTCTTTTTTTAAGGAGACTCCCTTCTTTCTGCTGCATAGTATTCCACTGTGTAAATGCACTGAAGTTTTTTGATCCATTCATCTATGATGGGCTCTTGGGCGGTTTCCAGCACTTGGCTATTTTAAATAGCGCTGCTATGAACATAGGGGTGCATAGGTTCTTTTGAATTGGGGTTTTGGAATTCTTAATGTATATTCCCAGTAGTGGAATCACTGGGTCAAAAGGCAGTTCCATTTTTAATTTTTTGAGGTAATTCCAAACTGTTTCCACAGTGGCTGCCCCAGTCTGCATTCCCACCAACAATGTGCTAGGGTTCCCTTTTTTCCACATCCTCGCCAGCACTTGTTGTTTGTTGACCTACCTTTTGCAACAGCATGGATGGAACTGGAGGCTATTATGCTAAGTGAAATAAGCCAGCTGGCAAAAGACAAATACCATGTGACCTCACTTATAACTGGAATCAAATGAACAAAATAAACTAATGAGAAAAATAGAACCAGAGATGTAGAAACATGGAACAGACTGACAGCTGTAGGAAGGGAAGCAGGGAGCAAATTAAGGGTGGGAGGAAGGGGAACAGACTAGTCAAAGAACATGTATGATACCCATGGACATGAACAACAGAGAGGGGATTGACTGTGGGCAAGAGGGATGGGCTGGGTAGAGGGAGGCAAAAGGGGGAAAAAAGAAATGGGGACAACTGTAATAGAATAAACAATTTAAAAGAAAGCAGTTCTAGAATAAGCAAAAGTCACCTATGGTGGAAAAAGAATCCTAACAGTGGTGCCTCTGGTGGATGAATAAGAACTGACCAGCACAAGAAGCATGAGGAAACTTACTAAGGTGATAAAAATATTCTACACCTTGTTAGAAGTTTGGCTTCTACAGGGCTATGCTTTTGTCAAAAAGCTCTTTTTGTTTGTTTGTTTGTTTTTGTTTTTGTTTTTTAAATAAAAGTTTCATGCATTTATTTACACATTTCCCAATTACAGAGTCAGCTTATTAACCAGATTGTTGCCAGTAACAAATATCCTGTTAATTGAGGACATCTTTCATATTGACTCGGATGTCAGGCATTGTCCAGGTGTCCGGGACTACTCAGCATTTCTATGCCACTTTAGAGATGCTTTCAGACTTTGCGTGGCTAACGAGCTGTGTTTTGTACAACACTGAGGATCTTAATCTGATCAAATGGTGGCACTGAAAAGCTCTCTTGGTTTTTAATACCATGATCTAATGCTAGGAAATTGCAGTCCCTGTACTCTTAAGATGTGTGCATTGTACCTTTTACAAATTTTAACCTAAAGGAAAGAAACATAAACAAATGTTAAATTTGAATTAAAAACGCATGCTGTAGTGTTTAGGGGTGAAGTACACTGATGTTTGTAATTACTTTCAAATGTATCCAAAATGAGATAGATTGATCAGCAGAGATGTGATAAAGTGTATATAACAAGATGTTTGTTGCATAATATAGGTGATGCATATATATGTGTGTTTGTTGTACTATTCTTTCAAAATTTTGATATTTTTATAATAAAAATATTGGAGGAAATACTCTAGACTAAAAACCTCTCTGCACTATGAAATTTTTGGTAAAATAAATATTTATTGGGTACTAGAAAAAATAAAGTTTAAAATAAAAAATTTTAAAGGGAGGAAAGGGAAGAAATAAAATGTATCTGATAAATTATTTAAAAGAGAACTAATGGAATTAAGTGGCCCTCCTTCCCAATTTTTATGTTCTAAACAATCATCCCATCAAGACACCTCATTAAAAAGTGCTAATCATACAACATAGTTTTAAAATCATAGCAATCTCAAATACCTAAAGCAAAAAGAGAAATTGAGCTCATGCCAGACGAAGGATGATGTCTTCCTAGGCAAGCAGACAACCAGAACCACTAAGCACAGAGTGAGAGTGTGGAGGAGGCGACATGGGGGCGGGGGAGAAACACCCTCTGTCAAATCAGAGCTGTGGAGACAATGTCACACATCTGCCCTGGTAAATTTTATGCCCAGAAAGGTTTAGGACCTTGTTATGCTGGTTGAAGCTCATGCCAACAATCCATCACGGATGTGAGGCTGAAGCCTAGACTCAGTCTTGCTTGGCAGAGGCCTAGGTATCAACTCAGAGAGCTTCAAATTCTTTGTTTTTGTTTACATTTTTAAAATTCTATGTCATTGTTTGTGTTATAACAGTTGTCCCCACTTTTTTTCCTTTTGCCTGTCTCTACCCCAGCACCCTCCCTCAGGCAATCCCCACACGTTGTCCTTGTCCTTGAGTCAGGTGTATATGTTCTTTGCCTAATCCCTTCACCTTCTTTCATCTTCCTCCCCTCTGACAGCTGTCAGTCTGTTCCAAGTATCCATGCCTTTGTTTCTATTTTGTCCATTAGTTTATTTTGTTCATTAGATTCCACATATAAGTGAGACCATATGGTATTTGTATTTCAGTGACTGGCTTACTTCACTTAGCATAATGCTCTCCAGGTCCATCCATGCTATCCCAAAAGGTAAGAGTTCCTCCTTTATATGACTGCATAGTATTTCATTGTGTAAATGTACCTGTTCCACTAGGATAAGTTATCTTTTTCTCAATGTAGCAACACAAGGTGGCCCAGGTAGGTTCATTTCTCCCCACCAGGTATTACAAGAGTCCCAATGACAAACCCTGGTGACTATGGCAACACTGGCATGGGGGATCAATGGAAATCACCTCTGACAATAAGTGGTCAGAGGACACCTCTCCTTCCACACCAGGTCCAAGATGCCTGTCCCTCAAAGAGAGACAATAATAGGTGACCAGAGAGCATCAGCAGCATGTACCCCACTATAACAAATGGCCTTAAAAAAAAAAAACCCAAACCAAGTGGCCTAGACCTGGAAACCTTTTTCCCTATGGCCTAAGACTCCTCTGTTCTAGCCACAAACGTGGGGCATGGCAGCCCAGGGGCACCAACAAGAAAAACCACAGGGCAACAAGCTGTCTGTGCCTGAAAGCACTCAGTTTCCCATGGACAGGGGGATCCTGCCACAGAAAGCATCTGACCCGAAAGCAATCCCATCCTCCCACAGAGCCAGAGACTTCCCTCCACAACAGGTGGCCAGCAGCACCAGTGGCAAGTGGGATCCCACAACAATGAGTGGCTTGGTCTAGGAAGCAGCCTTCATCCCTGTGGACAGAGAATCCCTTTCCCCACCTAGAGATGCACCAGGCAGCCAGGCCTGAGAAAAGTGCTTCTGCCCCCTCAGAGGTCAGCAGAAACCCAAGCAGCACCAGGTAAACCAAGCAGATGAAAAGAGAATACTGAAATCTATGAAAATCAAATTAGCATTGAAAGCAGAGTCTACAAAAGTAGGCCAGAACCAGTGTGCTATACCTAAACAGGATGACCACCTGCTAAATCAAAGATTTAAATAGGACCCAGAGTCTCTTAACATAATAGCCAAAATGTCCAAGATACAGTTAAAAAGATATGGCTCTTCATATGAAAACCAAGAGCTAGGAAAAATCACATGAGTAAGAGAAAACAATCAAATAACACCAATACTGAGATAATATGGTGCTGGAACTATCTCTCAAGAATCATAAGACAGCCATCATAAAAGCACTTCAACAGCAATTACAAATTCACTGAAAACAAATAAAGAAATAGAAAATCCCAACAAAGAAATGGAAGTTGTAAAAAAAAAAAAGAAAAAAATGGACATTACAGAGCTGGAAAAATACAATTAAGAAATTAAGAACTTGCCACATAGGCTCAATAGTAGAGCAGAGACGACAGAGGATAAAATCAGTCCATTTGAGGACTAGTCAACAGAATTTACTATATCTGAAAAACAGAGACAGGAAGCATTTTTTAAAATGAAGGGAGTCTCAGATGCCTGAGGGACAATAACAAAAATCCAACATTCTTTTCAATAGAGTCCCAAAATGAGAGAGTAACTAAAAGAGTATTTGAAGAAGTAATGTGTCAATGCATCTTAAAATTGGTGAAATACAAAAACCTACAGACACAAGAAGCCGAGAGAACTCCACAAAGGATAAACCCAAAGAAATCCAAACCAAGGCACATCATAAGTAAACACCAAAGCACAGTCCACAAATAAAAAAATTAATAAATTAAATTTCATTAAAGTGAAATTTTTTTTTTGCTCTGCATAAGACTCTTTTAAGAAGGTAAAGAAACCAACAAAGCACATATCTGGCAAAGAATATTGTGTCTAGAATATGTAAAGAACTCTCAAAACTCAACAGGACGAAAGCAAATGATCCAATTAGAACACGTGCAAAAATATGAATAGACATTTTACTACAGATTATATACAAGTGGCAAATAAGCACATCAAAATATGTTCAACATTATTAGTCATTAGGGAAATTCTGATAAAAGCATGCCTATCAGAATGGCTAAAATAAAAAATAATTACAATACAACATGCTGGCAAAGACGCAGAATAACTGAATCCCTCATACATTGCTGGTGGGAATGTAAAATGGTAAAACCAGTCTGGAGAGCAGATTGACATTTCTTTAAAAAACTAACATACAATGTTTTGGTCAAGATGACAGTATAGGCAAAGGCAGCATTCAGAACCGCCCAAAACCACATCAAAATTATAACTAACCTACAGAATAACCATTATTCAGAACCACCTGAAGTCTAGCTGAACAGAAGTCCTATAACTGAAGATGTATATAAGTCATCTGGATATTGGTAGGAGAGGGGGGACATGAAATCAGCTGGTCCCATACTCACAGATGTCAGTTATAAATTGAGAGAGATAACTCAGCTGCAGGGGTCTCCCCTAAGGAGAACAAGGTCCCAGCCCCACACCAGGCCCCCCAGCCCAGGGTTCCAGAGCCAGGAAGAGAAACCCCCATAACTTCTGGTTGTGAAACCCAGCAGGGATTGTGGCTCAGTGAGACAAACAGCTCCTGTAATCCCAGGCATTCATCCTAAAGTACCTGCTCATGTACTTACTCGGACTCACCCCCTCTGAGCTCCAGCACTGGAGCAGCAGCTTAAAAGGCACCAGGAACATATAAGGAGGAACTGAATTGTCTGGATCCAGGATGAGGGCTGAAAGGGAAGCTTTCTCCCAGACAGAAGTGCTGGCAGAAGCCATTGTTCCCTTGCTGAGCTCTCCCCAGACAGAGCTCGAAGGTGGGCATCATATCTGAGTTTCTATCAACCTGTCAATCACTGGTTGCCCCACCCTGGTGATTCCCTTAAACCCTCCCCCACCCAATTTGTGGGCCCACGAGGCCATTTCCAATGGTTTTTCCACACAAACAGCCTCTCTTGGATCATGCTTTTGACTTTCCTAAAATCTCTCAAACAAGCAGCATCTGGCCCCTGCATACCCCATACCCCTTGCTAAGTGGCCCCAGGCCACACTAGTGGCAGTTGGTCTCAGTTGACAGCTTAGCTTCTGTCAGGCACCTCCAAGCCTAGCACAAGTAGGAGGAAGAGGAGGAGAAGAAGTAGGAGAAGGAATAAAAACTATTAATAAACTGGCAATAAATACATATCTATCAACAATTACCTTAAATGCAAATGGTTTAAATGCTCCAATCAAAAGACATATAGTGGCTAAGTGGATGACAAAACAAGACCTTTACATGTGCCGTCTACAGGGGACTCACTTCAGATTGAAAGACACACAGACTGAAAGTAAAGAAATGGAAAAAATATATGTCATGAGAGTCAAAATGGGAGAAAAAACTGGGGTAGTAATACTTTTAACAGACAAAATAGACTTTAAAATGAAGGCTATAACAAGAAACAAAGAAGAATCCAGAAATTCCACTTCTTAGTATTTATCCAAAGAAACCCAAAACACTAAATGGAAAAGATATATACATCCATATATCCATTGCAGCGTTACTTACAAGAGCCAAGACATGGAAGTAACCTAAGTGTCCATCAGTGGTTGAATGGATAAAGAAGTGGTGCTTATACTCATATACAATAAATATGATTCAGCCATAAAAAAGAATGAAACTTTGCCATCTGTAACAACATGGATGGGCCCAGAGGGTATCAGGCTAAGTGAAATAAGTCAGATAGAAAAAAGACAAATGCCAGATGGTTTCACTTATCTGTGGAATCTAAAAAAACAAAATAAATGAACAAGCAGAACAGAAACAGACTCATAGATAGAGAGAGCATTTTGATGGTTGCCAGAGAAAAGGGGGGTTGGAGGGATGGGTGAAAAAATTGAAGGGATTAAGAAGCACAAATTGGTAGTTGCAGAATAGTCGTGGGGATGTAAAGTACACCATAAGGAATGTAGTCAATAATATTTTAATAACTATATATGGTTTCAGATGGGTACTAAATTTATCAAAGTGATCACTTAAAAGTTATATAATGTCTAATCATGAGACTATACACCTGAAGCTAATATAATATTGTATGTCAACTGTAATTTTAAAATTAAAATTTTTTAAAAATAGGCAAAAGAAAACGAAAAAAGATGGTTAAATTCAAATAAGGTCTGGACTTCAGTTAACAGAGATTTACCAATGTTGCCTTTATGTTTAGTTTTGACAAGGTATCACCATGGTGTGACATAACATTAGGGAAAACAAACTGATTGATAGATATATGGGAACTGTCTGTGCTATCTCTGCAATAGCCCCACCCTCACAACCCCCTCTGGCCCCGCCTTGCTGAGTTCATGCCCTGAAGAACAGTTCACCTGCCTGGACACTTAATTTAGAGGTCCAGGCAGATTTGAGGTATCAGAGACTGAGTTGTGTGGCTCTGGGGCAGGGGGCATTCCCTCCTCTTCCCATGAGCCTGAAGAGCGCCATCCCCACTTGGGAGATCCAGTAGCCCCACCCTTCCAATTCCCAGTGGTCCTGCCCTGCTAAGCTAGTGTTCTCAAGGAGGTCAAGCAAAACTGGAGACAAACTGATCTTGTGTGGCTCTAGGACAAGGGCCATTTTTCCCTCACATGCCTGACTGGTGCCACTGTTCCTGTACAAAGCCTTTCCTTCACACAGCAAAACCTTGATCTGTTTGGGCATGATGAACTCTGCTGACCTCACCCTGATGACTCCCAAGACCTCACCCACCACAAAGGTCCAAGGGCACCCTGAGGGTGGCAGCTGACCTTGATTTACCCTGAGACGTTTGCTGAGTGGCCTCAGACACAACACTGGCACAGGATTTGAACCTGTATCAGTCTGGGGAACACTATTGACCTCTACCTGGTGACTCACTAAGAACCTACCTTATGCAACTCGAGTACTGCCACAGGATCTTTCAGTGACTGAACCTAACATGCAGCCAGCAGGTGAAGGCGAATCTCAGGGTGCCCTGGTCTTTTTGCTGAGCTGACCCTGAGTTTGGTGCTGGTGGAAGCCAGCCTTGGTGTGCATCTTAGCCCTCCCATGTACAACCACACCCAGAAGAGTCAGCCCCAAACTGTATATTGCTTTGTAGTTCCAGACAGGTAGTCCAGGACCAGTCACAGTCAGTGTCTGATATTGACTACACAGGAGTTCCTCCCAAGAGACCCCAGAACCAACACACCCAATGGTGGTTTTCAGACCACATCAGAGCAGGACCCCATTAGTCCCACAAATGGCACATCCAAAGGGAGATCTCAGCAGCCACCAGACCCTGCTGAAGTGAGTTTAACTTTGCATTGTCAGCACCTGCACAGCAGCTCGTACACTGTGATTAGGGTTGATCCTCACAGTCAGCCAGCCTGAGGGTAGTCCACACACACAAAGGGGCCAGCAGCAATCAATACTCAACTACAATAGGAGGGTTCACATAACCCGCACAAGGGACATTCCTGGAGCACCTTCATTGGGTCATCAGGGAAACTGTGCTACCGGGCCCCACAGGACGCCTACTACATAAGGCCACCATATCAAGACTGAGAGACAGAGCAGATCACCCTAAAACACAGAAACAAATACAGAAAGGCAGCCAAAATAAGGAGACAAAGAAACAAGGCCCAGATGAAAACAACAGGAGAAGTCCTGAGAAAAAGAACTAAATGAAATGGAAGTAATCTACCAGATATAGGATTCAAAGCAATGGTTATAAGGACGCTCAAGGAAATTAGGGGAGCAGGGGTATCAGTATCCAGGGTTCCCAGATTATCTAAAATATCCAGTTTTCTAAAAATATTATAGGATGTGCAAACCACGGGAAATGTAACTTATAAGTTGGAAATAAAGCACGCAATACAAATAAATGGCCTATAGGGAGGCCTAGATGATAAACTTAGCAGACAGACTTCAAAACAGCTATGATAGATATGTTCAAAGAACTCAATTAAACTACAACTTAAAAGTAAAGTAAGCAGTGATGACAATGTATCATCAAATAGGAAATACCGATAGAGAGATATACATTTTTAAAAGAAGCAAATGGAAATTCTGTGGTTAAAAAAACACAATGACTGAAATTTTAAAAAAATACTCACTAGTGAGGTTCAAGTGTAATTGGACATGATAGGTAAAAGAACGTGTGAACTTGAAGATAAATCATTAGAGATTATACAAGCTGGAAAATAGGAAAAAGAAAGAAAAAACTGAAGAGCCTCAGAGAAGTATGGGACATCATTAAGTGTGCTAATGTAAATGTAATGGGAATACCAGAAGGAGAGGACAGAGAGAAAGGAGCAGAAAAATACTCAAAGAGATGACTGGAAACTTTCCAAATTTGATGAAAAACATTAACTTACACATCCAAGAAGCTTGATCAACTCCAACTAAGGTAAAGGCAAAGAGATCCATACCTAGACACATTATAGTCAAATGTTGAAAGACAAAGACAAGGAGAAAATCTCGAAAGCAGCTAGAGAAAAACCAATCATTCCATGCAAGGAACCCCAGTAAGATTAACAGCTGACTTCTAATCAATAAATAAAGACCAGAAGGCTGTGTCATTACATATTCAAAGGGCTGAAAGAAAAAATTATCAACCTGGAAACATAAATCCAGCAAAACTATTTTTCCAAAATGAAGGAAAAATTTAGATATTCCCAGTTTGTCAGTTACTCTAAATGTAAACATGGAGCTACCATATGAGACAGCAATTCCACTCCTAGGTATATATCCAAGAGAAATGAAAACATACCCATACCAGGATCTATACATAAATACACATAGCAGCATTATTTATATTAGCCAAAAGGAGAGAACAACTCCAATGTCAATTAACTGATAAAAAAATACATAAAATGTTTTATATTCATATAATGAATATTATTTGTCCATAAAAAGGAATGAAATACTGACACATGCCACTACAGGGATGAGCCTTGAAAATATTATGCTAAGTGAAGTCAATCACAATAGAAACATATATTTTATTATTCCATTTATATCTGTATCTATAGACATACAATAGCTTAATGGCTTTTTAGGACTGGAGCCAGGGGTAGGGGGACCTGGAGGGTGCAGGGTTTCTTTTGGGGCTGATGATGGTTGCATAACTCTGTGCATATACTAAAAACCAGCCCTGGCTGGTTTGGCTCAGTGGATTGAGCGTCGGCCTGCGAGCTAAGTGTCTCTGGTTCGATCTTCCAGTCAGGGCACATCAGAGAAGGAAAACTCTGATTCCAAAAAACCTCCGCTGCCTTGCGGCATACCTCTTCAGGGGAAAGGCTAAGGGAGTAAACCCCGACAGAAAATCCGGAGCCGGAGTCCCTAAGGCGGTTTGACGTTGTAGTCAACACCGGCAACTCCTGCGGCGCACCTGAAGCCAAGCTGTATTGACTCCGTCTTTCCCTTGGACCCTTCAGCTGCGAAGAGAGGGGGGGTCTGCTGCATGGGCAACAGCAGACCCTCCATATCACCCTGCCCAGGCTCTGTAGCTTCAGCTTCACTGGAGAGGACACTCCAGCGTCATCGCAAGATGTCGATTCAACACGGGAGGAGACAGATACCGTGTCACTCCCGAGTCGGACTGCACAGCCATTCTCGGCGGTGCAGATAGACTCTTAAGAAGCTACACCATCGTCTCTCGAGACGGACGGCTGCCGACGACGACGACGATGAACTGAAAGGTTGCTGGTTCGATTTCTGGTCAGGCACATACCTGGGTTGTGGGCCAGGTCCCCAGTTGCAGGCATGCGAGAGACAACAGATTGATGTTGATGTTTCTCTCACACTTTAATGTTTCTCTCCCTCTCTTTCTCCCTCCCTCCCCTCTCTCTAAAAGTAAATAAATTAAATCTCCTTAAAATTTTTTATGACCAAAAGAAGTAGAACCTAAAAGAGCATATACTGTGTTATTCCATTTATATGAGATTTTAGAACAGGAAAACTAATCTTTGGTAACAGAAAATATATTCACTGTTGTCTATGGGGGCGAAGGATTAACAGAAAGTGGAAATGAGAGAACTTTCAAGTGTGATGGAAATGTTTTATATCTTGTTTTAGAATTGTAGAAATACTGTGTACACATTCATGAAAACTCATGGAGTTGTGCATTTAAGATACATGCATTTCACTCTGTGTGACTGTTATTTCAATTAGAAGAGTGCATAAGAGACAGGAGAAAGAAAGAGAGGGAAGGAGAGAAAGGGAAAGGGGGAAGGATCAAATAGGAGCTATGTATAAGGTAGAATCTATAAATTTGGCATCTGACAGGATACAAGGATCAGAAAGAGGAAGGGATCGAAATCAACAAAACGTGGTAGAGTAATATTCTGTAAGAACCCTGACTTTAGCACTGCCCAGTGTGGCTCTGTTCGTTGGAGCATAGTCCCTGTCGATTCCTGGTCAGGGCATATACCCAGGATGCGGGTTCGGGCTTTGAGATGGGTGCTTGGGGATCTTAGTAGGCTTCAGGCTGGGCACACTCTGAGAGGAATAATCTTATTCCCAGTGTTTGAATGCCCTCTTTTCTCCATTCACTCCTCATATCCCTAGAAGAGATCTGAGGTAGGGAGTCTGGATACAGGTCAAAGTGGACCGCAGCACCTCCCAGTCATGGCCTGAACCTCACCAGTCTCAGCTAAATGTGTCCCTGCCACCATTCCAAGAAAGAGCCATGCCCCTGGCAACACTGCAGAGAGGGCAGGCTGGCTGCAAGGAGCTTGGGGTCTGACTGCATGTTTGCAGAAGTCAACTCAGGTGAGGAAAAGTAACCTCAGTTACCATGCGGGGGCAGCAGAGGCCAATTTACAGCACCCTTCGCTTAGACTCGGAACTCCTGGGTCAGAATCCGCTGGCAGGTGTGCAGGAGCCATAGCCCAGCTCAGCCCAATCCCAGGCAGGGTAGCAACACCACCTGCAGGCCAGTCCAGACCTGACCCCAATGCGGGGGTAGGGGATGGGGGGAGACACAGTACAAAGAGCAACTGACTAGAGAAGTCAGAAAAGAGGGAAAGCCTCCAGGACAGTGGAGCAGCCCAGAGGAATCAAAATGCCACAATAGTGAGGTCCAAAGCATGGCAAGGGAAGAAGACAATCATTTGCATATAATTTGCTTCAGTCCTTACTATGTCTGTGCACAGAAATATCTCCCTCCCCAACTGACTTTCCCATAGAACATCCTTCCCTCACTTTTGATATTCTAGCCTGAGCTCTCCCAACCTAGAGGGACTCCTGTTTAGAACAGCTGCCTCAACTTCTCCCCCAGATCACTCTAGCAATGGGCTTTTCTTTTCATGCGTACCATGCTGGCATCTCTGGCTGGGAAGAGACACCTTCTCCCTGTTATGGTCCAGATTCTATAAGAATGCAATTCAGGGATTGTACGAACATTTTCACTCCCCCATCCCCACACACACACCAAAAGGGTAAGTTATCAATGACTTTTTAGTGAAGAGTATGAGTCCAGTAACCAGTGGTAGCTTGATTAATTAGTAAACTCAGAAGATATTGGAGCCCTGACCTGTGTGGCTAGGTTGGTTGAGCATCGGTCCATAGACCAAAAGTTCGCTGGTTCGATTCCCGGTCAGGGCATATGCCTGGGTTGTGGGTTCGGTCCCCGACTGGGCCGTACTGAGAGACAACTAATCGATGTTTCTCTCCCTCTCTTTCTCCCTCCCTCTCCTTCTCTCTAAAAATAAATAAATAAAATATTTTAAAAAGAAGAAGCCCTGGCTGGTGTGGCTCAGTGGATTAAACTCTGGCCTGTGAACTGAAAGGTCACCTGTTCAATTCCTGGCCAGGGCACATGCCTGGGTTGCAGGCTGGATCCCCAGTTGGGAGCATGCAGGAGGAAGCCAATCAATTTCTCTCAGTGTTTCTCTCCATCGCTTTTTCCCTTCCTTCCCCTCTCTCTGAAAACAAATAAATAACATCGTGGTTTTTGGGTTTTTTTTTTTAAAGAAGACACGGGATATCCACATCGTGCAAATGAGCTAAAAGCCAGAAGCACTCCTGAAAAACAGGTTCTCCCTGGGAGAGTCCAGAAGTGAGCTCAGACTTCAGAACAGAAAGACAAAGCCTGTTCACTGACGTACCCAAGGCCGAGACGACATTCACTCAGGAGAGCACACAGCTGATAGAATAAACAGGCCCAGGTATGAGTTCAGACCAGCCGCGAAGGTGCTGAGCTTCCCTGAGGAAGCCTTGCACTCTTGTCCTCCAGAGCTCCCAAGCCATGTCAGGCTCAGGCCAGCTCCAAGAGTTCTACTGGCTTCCTTCCCGAAGGCCCAGGGATTCAGCCTCTTTTCCTTTCCTCTCCAGAGCTGCTGTTGGTACTCCTCCCTTTGAGTGGGGCACAGCTCTCCTTTGGACTGGCTACAGAGTGAGAGAAAGTCCGTCTGGCACTCCCCTGAAGATAAATCTAAAGACAGCCCTCAGGTAAAGAGCTCTACCCTGGCTGCTGTGGCTCAGTGGATGGAGCATCGGCCTGCAAGCCAAGTGTCGCTGGTTCGATTCCCAGTCAGGGTACATTATTAGGTTGCATGTCAGGTCCCCAGTTGGGGGCGCGAGTGAGAGGCAACCACACAGTGATGTTTCTCTCCCTCTCTTTCTACTTTCCCTCTCTCTAAAAAAAAAATAATAAAATAAAACAAAACAAACAAATAAAATAAATAATTTAAAAATAAAAAATAAAAATAAATAAATTTATGCAGGACAGATAAAAAATGGAAGCCAGATTGACAGTAAATAGTGAAACTCAGAGAGCTTTAGAAGTAGAAGAGCTGCTGCCCTGTGGTCATTATCAATCTAGAAAAAGTGATGACCCTCCCAGATGTGGACCAGCAGAGAACTCCTTCAGGGAGGGAAGGAAATGAGTGAGGTGATCTCAGTGGGGCTAGGATCCTAAAGCAGTTTTTCCATGTCTTTTCCATTTTCCATCCCAGATGGTGTCTGAATCTTCTTTGCTCAAGACATCCTCTTATTATGTGGCAAACCCCAGGACCACAAACCCTTGTATGGCAAACACTTGAGACATCATCTAGTCCTCTTGTGACTATTTAGCCACGAGCAGTCATTCAACTTCTGCTTAGGTACCTGTTTGAAGTTATCTTCACCAAGGAGAATTCACTACCTCTGGAAGTAACTACAAAAGAAAGCCCCTCCGTGTCTACATGTGCTTCATATTTTTCATTACAAGTCAAGATCTGTTAGTGTAAAGCCACGCCTCTGTGATGGGGTGGGGATGGTCTCACTTGAAGTGTCTATTCACCCACTCACTCACTCATTCATCCATTTATTCGACAAATACTGAGCATCTATGTGTTAGGTACTATACTTCTTGCTTAAGGAACAGGGGAAAACAAAACCAGGCATGGCTCCTGCTCTGATGGAATTTGGAGTGTAGTGGTTGAGACAGTAATAAACCAAAGAATTCCACAAATAAGGGTGAAATGCAATTGAGACAAGTGCTAGGAGGAAAGGAAGACAGTTCTTTGAGAGATATAACAAAGGGACCTGACCTAGCCTGGAGGGACTGGTCTAGGAAACCTTCCCTGAGGAAGTGATACTGGAACTGACACCTGAGTATTAAGTAGGATTAGCCAGGCAAAGTGGATGCAAGTAGGACATGGAGAGTGTTCCAGAAGAAGAGAGAGCATGTGCAAAGGCCCTGTGGCCACAAAGGAATGGTAGATTTGGGATTGGAAGAAGACCCATGTGAATGAAGCATAGAACATGAGAAAGAAAGTGATGTGAGCTGAAGCTGGAGATGTAAGTTTGGACAAGACCTTATAGAACCTTGTAGGCCCCATTGACAATTCTTTCTTCTATGGACCGTAGGAGATTATTAGGGGGGTTTATACAAGATAATAGCACAATCATATTTAACTTTTGAAAACATCACTCTAGATGTTGTGTAGAAAATGGGTTGAAGAGAAGCCAGTGCATATGTGTAGAGAGCAGTCTGTTGTACTACATAAAATGAAAGATGATGGTAATGTGGATGAGGGAGGTGGCTGGCTGTGTCATTGGAAAAATGTAAAGGGACTAAGCAACTTTTAAGAGGTAAAATCAACAGAACTTAGCGATGATTGAATATGAGGGAGAGGGGTTGCCAGAATGACTCCTAGGTTTCTGAATTGTATAACTGGATAGTTGGGGCTCCCATTCACTGAAAAGGGGGGAACTGGTAGAGAACCAGGTCTTGAGGAGGAGGCCATAGGTTTGGTCTAGGGTGTACTGAATTTGAGTCATGTTTCAGTCACCTCAGTAGATATATATAAGGGAAGACCCCCCTCCAAAATATGAAATTATCTCCTGGAGGGCAGGCCCCTTGTAGTACAGGCTTCCCCCACTAGATGAGTGCTCTAGGAACCCACTGATAGGTACACCTATCAGTGTACCAGCTGGTGTTGTTGTAAGAGGCTGTGTACAGCTTCAGTGACTAATTTTTAACACTTTCAACATGTTTGCCCATTTCATGATGGGTGATTTATGAGCACACCTGTCCATACTGCACTGAGTATTCAGCAGTTTTTGGCAAAAAATGGCATGACCCCCATTCCCCCCACTCCCTATTCATCCCGTCTCACCCCCAGTGAGTTTCTTTGGTTTGTTTCCCCATATGAAAAAAGTCCTCAAAGGGAAGGGTTTTGCTGATGTGGAAGAGGTGAAACAAAAACAGCAGAAGCACTAAAAGGCATCAAAATCGATGCGTTCCAAAACTTTTGAGCAGTGGAAAAAATGCCTCGATAGGTGTATTGCATCAAATTGAGAGTCCTTTGAAGGTGACTGAAGTTTAAACATGTAAAAATAAAGACACAATTTTTTATAAATAAATTCCGGGTTTTTCTGGGTCCCCTCCCCCCACCCCCCGCCTTGTAAGTACGAGATCCATACCATGGGCATGGATGAGATTTCCTAATGAGAGAGTATAGACTGAGAACAGAAGGCAGCTTTGAGGGACTCCAGCATTTACGAGCTAGTTAGGAAAAATGAGCCCCAAAAGAAACCAAGGAGTTCTCAGAGGGGTAGGAAAACAAAAACAAAAAAAGGAGGCCAGCAGAAGAAAGTGTCCCAATACAGAGGAAGTGGTCAATAATGCCAAATGCCACTGAGCAGTCAGTCAAGTAGGTTAAGGCTTGAAAGCACATTTAGGCTTTCATCACATGAAGGTCATCGGAGACCGGAGTGGAAGTAATTTCACAGTACTGATGAGGCAGAAGCCTGACTGGAGTTGGCTGAGGAGTGAATACAGGTAACTCCCTTGAGTATTTTATTGGGAAGGGCAGAAGAATGAATGATAACTGGAGGGGGCATATGGAGTGGAAGGGGACATTATATTAAAATGGAAGGGACTCTTCCCTGCTACTGAGAAGCGTCCAGTTAAGAGGAAGAGGTTGAATACATAGGGGATAAAAGGGATCGATGATAGTGTGAAAAGTTGGGCAGGGATAAACTACAAAACACCAGTGGAGGGAATGGTCCTCTGAGAAGGAAGGACACATCCTGCTCTGTGACAGGAGGGAAGTCCTACAGAGGGATGAGGTAACGTGGGAAGCAGAGACCCTGCCTGATAACGTCAATCTTCCCCATGAAATCAACGGTGAGGTTATCTGTTATGAGGGAGTGAGAGGGTGGATGCGGGGGCTTGAGATGTAAGAAAAGAGCGAAGGAGATTGGAAATAGCCATCCTGGAAAGTGAGAAGTCCTCAGACAATTTAATGCCTAGTAGGATTGTGAAGCAGTGTTGAGGACTCAATTGAGATTGGGGATTTATAGTGGAGCAGGTCCAGTCTTGGACAATGTAGGTACTGGGTTGATCAAAAAGTCCATTTAGTTTTTTTCCATAAAATCAAAGACACATTTTTTATTTTCACCAGTAACTTTATTGATTTGGATATCTTTGAGTATGTCAGGTATCTCCCGCGTGGTGGAACACTTATTGTTCTCAATTAATGTGTCGATTTGATCACTATCAACTTCAACTGGTCTACCCGACTGTGGAGCATCGTCCAGACAGAAATCTCCAGCACAAAACATCACAAACCACTTTTGATACATTCAATCAATCAGTCACAGCACCTTCTCCATACACTGAACAAATCCTTTTTTACATTTCAGTTGCATTTTTACCTCTCTTGGAAAAATAGAGCATAATATGCCAAAAATATTCTGTATTTTTCTCCCATCTTCAATATTAAAATGGCTACCAAAAAATTCACCAATTTTTATAAGTTTTTTTAAATTCACACTTATATAACAGCTGTCACAATACAATGTAACACAATTGTTTTGAATAGAGTACAAGACAACTAAGCGCTACTAGAGCCTTCTTACGGAAAAGCCAAACGAATTTATTGGCCAACCCAATAGTTGGCTGATGTAAAGTGAAAGAGATGAGGATGTTTTGAACCAGGAGGTCCAAGTGATGGCTGACTCATCAACATGGACACTAAAGTCCCCTAGGATGATGGCAGGACTTGCAGTGGGGGCAGAGGGGGTGGGGAATGCCAGTGGGACAGAAACCAAAGTCTTCATTGAGAAAGAGAGTGTGTTCATTTCCTAGAACTGCTGTAACAAATCACTACAAACTGGGCTGCTTAAAGCAACAGAAATGCACTCTCTACAGTTCTGGAGGCCAGAAGTCCTAAATCAAAATGTTAGAAAAGGTGGCTCGTTCCAGGGGCTCTGAGGGAGGTCTATTTCATGCATCTCTATGAGTTTCTGGTGGTTGCCAACAATCCTTGGCATTCCTTGCCTTGGCTTGTGGACCCATTGCTCTAGTCTCTGTCACTGTCATCACATGCCCATGTTCCCTTTGTGTGTGTCTCTGTGCCCAAATTTTTCTCTTTTTGTAAGGACACCAGTCAGGAGCCCACCCTAATCCAGTAGGACCTCATCCTAACTTGATTACATCTATGAAGACCCTATTTTCAAATAAGGTCACCTTCAAAGATACTGGGGGTTAGGACTTCAACACATCTTTTTGGGAGACACAATTCAACCCACTACAGAGGATATGACTAGGAGGCCTGTACTTGACAACAATGTGAAGGGGTGAGTGTTGTATCAAAATGATGTGAGCCTCAAAAGAGCTGTAGTTTTTTGCAAGAGGGAGAAAAAGCAATGGTCTGAAAGTAATGAGGAGCAAAGAAAACACTTACCCCACCTCCTGACTGTAGTGTTGGAAAAGACAACAAGCACCCTCACATAAGAAGTCAGCAGAGGGCGCCCTGACCAGTGTGGCTCAGTTGGCTGGGTGTTGTCCTGCAAAGAGAAAGGTCTCACGTTCGATTCCCAGTCAGGGCACATGCCTGGGTTGCAGGTTCAGTCCCAGTCAGGGTGTGTATGAGAGGCGACTAATCAGCATGTACACATGTACAAGAGGCAACCGATGGTTGTTTCTCTCCCTCTCTACCTCCCTTCCCCCACTCTAAAAATAAACTAGCTGGTCCAGAGGGCTCTGGTGGAAGGCCTGGGGAGATCGAGCAAAACTGGAGGGATGGCCCTGGCTGGTGTGGATTGGGCATCATCCTGCAAACTGAAAGGCCACCAGTTCAGTTCCCAATCAGGTCACATGCCTGGGTTGTGGGCCAGCTCCCTGATTGGGTGCATTCAAGAGACAATCAATCAATGTTTCTCTCCCTCTCTCCTTTGCTTCCCCTCTCTCTAAAAATAAATAAGTAAAATCCTTTTTTTTTTTTTTTAATGGAGGGATGGATTGGGTCAAGAAAAAAGCAGGGCAGTATGAGAATCAATGTGAGGGTAGAGGTGAGGCTTACAATTGGGAGTGGATTAATGAATGGGAAACGTGGGGCAGGGTGGATTTGGTCCTAGTATCTTTGAGAAGTTATCAGTCTCTGAGCCTTGTGGTCAGAAAACTGCTCTGTCAGCCTGGGTTGGTGACAGCTTGCCACAGATGCGGAGTCTACATACTATAAGCTCTAGAGTAATGGTGGCCACAGAGGTGCCACTGCTGTACCTTTGTGACCTAAAGTGGAATGGAGTCTAGGGTGAGGTCACTGTGTCAGTTACCCAGGGATGAGGCTGGGTCCCTCATTCTAGAAATTGGAAGTGAGAGGGAAAGCCCAAGATGGGCTCAGCTATGGACATTTACTTCTCTCTGTTTTGACTGAGAAGGTATTGAAATGTCTAAGGAATCCCCTAGGTTGTAGGTCTTAAAAGGGACCCTCTCTCTGCCACATTTGTGCCAACTCACCCACAAGTCAGCTGCAAATGCTATCTGGTATAAATCCAGCCGAGTATCCAGAATCACTAACCTCTCCTGAGTGGATGTAAGGTAAGCATGAACTCTTGTGTTCAAAGTCTGCCTCAGCCACCTGCTAACACTGTGACCTAAAACAAGTGACTTAACCTGTCCGTCCCTTACTTTCTTCATCTGGAAAGTGGAGACAATAATAGTTCCTACCTCCTGGAATTGTTGTCATGGAGGTATTAAGTGACTTAATGTATGTAAATGCTTAGAACAGTACCTGGTACATACTAACAACTATGTAAGTGTTTGTTTTTAGTGTTATTAATTCACCGTTCTTCCACTTAATCACTGGAAATCTCCTGGGCTCTGAATCCTAATTTAAATAACTGCTTCTGATCCTTCCCCCATGGGGACTCTTCCCTGGGTCTGCTCGCCTCTAGACCAAATAAGCTCAGGTCCTTCAACTGTTCCATGTATGAGGTGGTTGCCCATGTACCAGCCTAATGACTCACATTTGGACGTGTGCGCCCTGTCATTGTATCCCTGTTTACATGGGCTGTCCAGAATGGAGCACAGTGCTCTCTGGGTGGGATGTGACAAGTGTAAAGAAGGGCAATACCATCTTTTCTCTTGTTCTGGTTCTATACTCCTATTAATACAGCCTGAAATCTAATTACCTCTCTGGCAGCATCATCACTCTGTTGGCTCGTCCTGACTTTCCAATCAAATCAAGGTCTTTTTCACATGTGCTGTTGTTCAATCAGGCAGGTCTCTTCTATCCTGTACTAGAAGAACAAACCAGCTAGTTGCTAGGAGAAAGTCAGTCTGGCAGTCAAAGCCCAGTATCTGAGGGGTTTAGTAAGAAAGGAAAGGCAGTCTAGGCAAGCCGTTAGTGGTTGGGGTTCATGGCAGATGCTACTAGTTGCTTGCCCAATAAGGATTTCCTTCTTCTTCCTTCCTTACAGGATCCCAACTCTATTCAGAGCAACAATGTGCCCAGCTAAAAGCACTAGATTTCCCAGCTTCCTTTGCACCTAGGAGTGTCCATGTGACACAATTCTAGTCAGAGGGATATAGATGAATGACACTGGGGAGAGTGTTCCATTCTGAATTTAAAAAGCAAAGTCTCTCTAGAAGGTCCTTTGTCCTTAGCCTTGGTAGCTGTTTCCCCTTTTTCCTATCTATGATACAGATATGAGGCCCGGAGCTGTAGCAGCTGTATTGCGACCATGAGACAAAAAGCAAACAGATAAAAGCCTGTCCTGCCCTGGCTGGTGTGGCTCAGTGGATTCAGTGCCAGCCTGCAAACCAAAGGGTCAAGGGTCACCAGATCAATTCCCAGTCAGGGTACATGCCTGGCATGCCAGCCAGGTCCCCGGTTGGGGGCGTGTGAGAGGCAACCACACATTGATGTTTCTCTCCCTCTCTTTCTCCCTGCCTTCCCCTCTCTCTAAAAATAAATAAATAAGATCTACTTTTTCTTTTTTAAGAAAAAGCCTGCCCTAAGGATGGTGGAGGTGAAAAGCCAGGGTCTCGTGGCACTGTTGGACTGCCTTATCAGGTCTGGACCATCCCAGGGAATTTTTGTTGCATAGGACAAATAAACCTCTATTTAAGTTACTATTATAGAGTTGTCTATTATTCGTGGCCAAAAGTACATGTAACTGAAGTGGGGTTACAACATAGGAAAACCTGGGATCCAATTGGAGGGTAAACGTGAGTACAGGAATTTAGACATTAAGAGATACAAATGAGGGGAGCAAAACCGACACCTGGCTGAGCGCAGCAGCAGCACCGTGGTCCCAAGTGTGTCTCCCTCCCACCAGGGTCTCTCCCTCCTGTTTACATCATGGGGAATATCTCTGCAAACCTCTTCAAGGGCCTTTTTGGCTAAAAAGAAATGCGCGCTCATGTGTTCTCATTGTGGGCCTAGGCGCTGCAGGGAAGACCACCATCCCATGCACACTGAAGCTGTGTGAGATCGTGACCACCATCCGCACCATAGGGTTCAACGTGGAGACCGGGGAAGGATAAGAACATCAGCTTCACTGTGTGACATGTGAGCGGCCAGGACAAGATCCAGCCTCTGTGATGCCACCACTTCCAGAACACACAAGGGCTCATCTTTCTGGTTGACCACAATGACCGAGAGCACATGAACGAGGCCCGAGAGGAGCTCATGTGGATGCTGACAGAGGACGAGCTCGGGGTTGCTGTCCTGCTCATGTTCACAAACGAGCAGAACCTCCCTAACGCCGTGAATGCGGCTGAGGTCGCAGCAGACAAGCTGGACCTGCACTCTCTACGTCGCAGGAACTGGTACATTCAGGCCACCGGTGTCACCAGTGGGGACAGGCTCTATGACGGACTAGACTGATTGTCCAGTAAGCTCTGGGACCAGAAGTGAGCTGCACTCCTCTCTCCCCTGCTCACTCCTTCCTTTAACCCTGGCTTTCCTCTCATGTGGCAGCCATGCCCCTCTGGTGTGCGTGCCCGAAGCTGTCCCGATGGTCAGCCCCAGTGTGCTTCACCATGCTGTACATGGGCAGACACAGCCTGCAACTGGGTTTTTATTTAATGTAAATAGTTCTCATTTCCAATCGGGAAGTTTCTGGTGTTCCTATGGAATATTACTCAGGCTTTTTTTGTAAAATGAGAACACACAGTTTAGTACTAAGAAGGGATTTTAGGTACCTGGGGCCTCTAGAAGTCGCTGTCACCTCAGCCCAACGCTCTTCCCTCTGGGCTTTGGATCTGTGTTGAGATCCATTTTGATGGTTGGTTTTTAACCCAAACTCTGCATTTTTTTTAAGATCGTATTTATTTATTTTCAGAGAGAGGGGAAGGGACGGAGAAGGAGAGAGGGAAACATTGATCGGTTGCCTCTCGTTTGCACCCGAACCAGGGACCTGGCCCACAATCCAGGCATGTGCCCTGAATGGGACCCAAACCAGCAACTTTTTGTTTTGCAGAACAATGCCCAACCAACTGAGCCACACCGGTCAGGGCCAAACTCAGTGTGTTTTTAAAGTAGTTACAAATACAAGCAAGGAGACCCACAAACACAGAAGAGAGAAATGTGCCCAGTATGGGTTCTGCAATAACGGCTTGAGTCTAGTCTATCTGTGGTCTGTCTTCCATCTGAAGCATGTGGTGGGCAGAACCAACCACAATTCATTCTGTGTGGTCACTTAGTCCCTGCCTGGCTGTCTCGCTGGGTCATCTGCATCCCATAGCATTTGTCCTTATACCTGTGGTTACGCCACTACCCAGAGGATGGGCTGCGGCCACCACTCAGGGATCCCTTGGAGGGATCCCAGCCTTCCCTTGGGTGCTCTGATAGGACCACTCTGGCCAGAGAAGGAGCCCCCCGTGATCCCCATGCATGCTCACTGGTTCCATGTTATCTGGGTCTCACCAGTAGGACCATGAACAGGTGGTCGGTCATCTTAGAGCACCCATGCACATGTGCTCTCAGTCTCTCAGCCTGTGAGGGTCTGGTTTGAGATAAAAAATAACAACCTTGCCCTAGCCGATGTGGCTCAGTGGATTGAGTGCCAGCCTGCAAGCCAAGGGGTCGCCAGTTCAATTCTCAGTCAGAGCACATGCCAGGTCCCCAGTTGGGGGCATGTGAAAGGAAACCACACATTGATGTTTCTCTCCCTCTCTTTCTCCCTCCCTTCCACTCTCTTTAAAAATAAATAAATTTTTAAAAATATTTAAATTAAAAAAAAAAAAAACCTCTACTTTTTTTCTTCGGTATTTTGATCAGCACTGCAGAAGCTGAGGCTGTTAAATTTTACCATGGAACCTCTTATTGCTTCCAATACGCAATTAGTAATCAACTGTTTTGTATACTTGTTTTCAGTTTTCATTTCGACAAACAAGCACTGTAATTATAGCTATTAGAATTTTTTTTTAAAGAAATACAAGTGAGCAGTTGAGATCAAAAGAATCCATCACTCAGCCATCAGGCCTCAGCCACTGGGAGGGGATCAGGGTCAGGACTCTCTCCATAAAAGGAAGACTAAAGGACCACGACTGGGCCTAAGCCCTGACAGGGACTGGTGGCCAGGCAGGGTCTCTGACTGCCAGACTCAGACATAGGACATGAGACAGATGGCCAGGGATAGTAACTGACCAACATGGTAGAGGAGAAGTGGAACCTGAGGTCAGACTCAGACTGGTGGCAAAAGAACTACCTGATACTGAGTTCTAGTATGTAGGGCAGGTTATTTCAATCCTTCCTGTCCTAGGACAGGTGTAGTCTGCAGGTGGGGGGAAGTTACTCCATATATGGAGGGAGGAGGGAAACAGAAGGTGGGATCCAGGCAGAGCCCCCACCGGCTTCAGCTCAAGCTGTGCTTTAGCCTTCCTGACACACTTCTCACAGGTTCTTAGATTCACCGTTAATTACTTGTTTCCATCTTTTGCCCATGACCTTTTAAGATCTGAGCTTAACAGAAAGTTAACAAATGTGTAACCACATTGATCTCTTTCAATGGCTACTGCTTTTTCTTCTTCCTAATTGTCAGAATTTCACTGCAGAAAACCTTGCCCGCCTCCCCCTATTCCAGGGGGCCTTTCCCCTCCCCGGTTTGAGAGCACCCTATCGCTCTTCCTGGGCACTCTGGGTGCTCTCAGAAGTAACCCGCCTTTATCCTCTGGCTTTGGCCTCTGCTGACCTGCAAGTAGGTGGAGAGAAAGGGCTGGGAAGAAGGCTGGCCAGGATACGCCAGTTCTGGGGAGCAGCAACCCCCTTCCTACCAGGTTATTTTGCACCAGGGGCCTGATTAGAGGGCAATGCCTTCCCTTTTTTCCCCATCCCAATTTCTTGTATCATCTACAGCAAGAGAATGAGAGCTTCTTCTAAATGCTGGTCTTCCACCTCTTCTCTCTTGTGTGCAGCGGGTTACCGGGTGGGTAAGTTATTGTTGTGTTGTGCTCCTGGGATAAATGGACGTTTGTGAAACACTTTTTGCCCTGTGTGTGCTGGGGGAGAGGAAAGGGGTCTTGCCTGAGTGACTTCTCACAGAAAGCTTCAGAGGTGCTCAGTGCTGATAGCCTGGGCCTGGCAGGCTGCTCTTTCATTGGCATTCGAGAGTGTCAATCACTGTAGCCATGCCAATCAGCTGTGAACTAGGTATCTGTAAGTGATTAGCCTTCTTTGTTAAACAGAACACTGAACCCTCCAAGGACTGAACAAAGAATGGCTCTGGAAAGAAGACAGTTGCTAGGTGGGCAGGACCAGTCACGCCAGTGTCGCTAACTCAAACTCTTTGGTTTCATCCTCTTTCTTCAGGCCCTGTCCCTACTTTATTCATTCCATTTAGGCTTGTCCTAGGTCCTTTTGATCTTACCTCTGCTATTTGCCTCCCTTGTGCATTTCCTCTCTCTCCCAGAATGCTGCAGTCTTTGTCCAGCCCTTAACACCTCTCACCTGGGCTGTTAACCAGTCTCCTAACTAGTTTCCCTGGCTCAAGTCTCCTCCAACTGCCACTCCAACCCAGCCTCCATCCTGCAGCCAAATGAATCTTCTAAAAATATAAATCTGCTGAAAATCTTTCAACCTCTTCTGTGGCTCTTAGTACCCTTGGGATAAAGTCCAAACTACTTAGCATGGCACCCAGGGCCTTTCATGATTTGGTTCCTGCCAAATCCTCAGTCTCATTTTTGGAAGTGCTCCCGTTCCTTACCTAGTCACAATGAACTACTTTGCAGGTTTCTGAACATGCCAATCTTGGCTTTGCTTCTGGGTCTTAACACATGACATTCCCTCTGCCTGGGACATCTTTCACACACCACCTTCTCTCCTGTCCAATTCTTACTCATCCCTTAAGACTTCCACTAAATTCCTTCCACCCCAGACATGTATTTTACTCATTTCTACATCTTGAATGCCTAGTACAGCACCTGTAATATAACAGATTCTCAATATACATTTGCTGAATAAATGAATGAATGGCCCCCAACTCAAATGGCTCTGTGCAAAATCATCTCTGAGGGAAGCTGACAACATTGATCAGTGCCCCCCTCTATAGGAGGGAGCACTCTCCTCCCTCCCATTCATAGTATTCTTACTCCACTGGGTTGCAATACCTCCTTTAAAATGTCTGCTTCCCAAAGTCACCTGTGAGCATATCGAGGCAGGGCCATGTCTGATCCATCTGAGTCTCCTACCTAGTCCCCAGTGTAACACTTGGAACATAATGAAAGAACAGGCCTCCCAAATGCCTGACCTTTTTGTTCCTTGCTCACATCCCCCTATTCCCTTTCCCACAAGTTCTCACCACCAATACAGCCAAACTATCACACTTGTGGCTTCACCACCATACAAGGCTCCTTCTCATTCCTAAAAATTTTCACCTGTGTTCCTCTCACCTGGACTGCCCTTCCCACCCACCCGCGCACATTCTGCAACTTCTTTAGGAACCAGCTCAAACTCTCCCTCTTCCAGAAACTCTTCCCTGCTTCCGCCCCACCGACCCTAGCCCACCTCTTAGTAGTGCCAATGATTCCCATCTATCTTATTAGGCCTTGGCATCCCCTCACATTAATCAGGGGGAAACCAAGATGCCGAGAGAGAAAGGAGTCTCTCAAGGGGGCAAGACAAGTTCAATGGTAAAACTATGACCTGAACCCAAGTCTCCAGTCCATGAATCCTCCCACTAGCCAACATATATGCCCTGCTTCCTCACGTAGACTATTATTTCCTGTAAGGCAGGAAGGACTGTGTCTTCCACACCTTCATTTTCCAGGGCTTTACTGGAGTGTTAAGAGAGGTCTAGAACCCTGGCTGGTGTGGCTCAGTGGATTAAGCACTGTCTGGGGAACCGAAAAGTCACTGGTTCAATTCCCAGTCATGTCTGGGTTGTGGGCCAAGTCCCTGGCTGGGGGCATGCGAGAGACAAAGGCACCTTGATATTTCTCTTACTCTATTTCTCCCCTACCCTCTGTTTAAACAAATAAATAAAGTCTTAAAAATCTTGACTTCACTGATGACTAGCTGCGTGACCTTAGGCATCTTAGCCACTCTAAACCTCAGTTTCCTCATATGTAAACAAAGATAACAGTAGTGCCTGCTTCATAAGATTGTTGTGAAGGTTAAATGAAATAATATTTGTAAAGTGCCTAGAGTGGTAACTGAACACCTAGAATACATTCAATAAAGGATATTTTCTTTATTTTTCTTTTTCTTAATATTAACAAATCCTTACTGGTGATGGTAGATTAAAACTCACAATGTGGGATTTAGTTAGCGGGACGGAGTGAGAAAAGGGAGTAGACAACTGGGCCACCTAGAAATTTGGCGGAATGCAAACAAGGTTAGTGGCGTGGCAGGACGTTTGTTCGTCTGAGTTCCTAGTGCCATGTGATTGTGTGAGGGCCCCAAGCACATGGTTCCATCCGGGCGGCGCAGCTTCCCTAACTCTCGCTCGGCTATTCTCAGCAGTCCTATAGGGGGAGCCAGGAAGCTAGGACGGGGGAGAGGCTGCTGGAAATCTTACTAAGGGCAGAAACGACACCCCATCACTACTAAACATCTTAGCCCGCTGTCTTGCCCCCCTCCGGGACGCTCCCCAAGCTCTGCCCTGCACAGCTGCTAAGCTGGGAGCTGTCCTTCAGCACCAGGGGCCGCCTTGGCCTCGGGCAGGACAGTGAGGGTGACAGCTTAGTTAGGGACACGGGACCTGTCCGATCCGCAGCCGGCTCGAGCATCGCCTAGTCACGGGGACGGGGGAGGCGACCCAGGGAGGCAGCGAGACGCTATGGAGATGCCTTCTGCTTCCAAGAATCACCCTCAGAAAGCCCTCTAGCCCTCGGGGGACAGTGAGCGGCCGCCCTGGGGAGGCAGGCGGGCTCCCGGGTTGGCGGGGGAGGGGGAGCGCCAGGGCCTGGGACTCAGCGTGTGGCGTGTGCACGCGGGGAGCGGGCGGATGAACGGAGGCGCTGAAGTGAATGGAGTTGGGGGTGGACTGGAAACATCCCCAAACAGCACAGGCTGCGGCCGGCGGGGGCTGGGGGTGTGTGGGGGGGAAAAGAGTCCTGAGGCGCAGGCGCAGTCGGGGCCCCAGTCCCGCTCCCTCCTCCTCTTCTTGCCTCTTTCTCCGCCCCGCTCCCCCCAAACACACTCGCACACGGGCTCTCAAGGTGTTCTCCGCACAGCGGAAGATGGCGACAGACTGAGGGGGCATGGCTAGCTGGAACCACGGGGCCGTGCCGCCCGGCGGCCGCCACAGCGGTGCGGACGAGAGGCGGAAGCGAGAAGCGCACTAAGTAAAGCCCGGCGTCCGCGTCCGGCGCCTGTGGCGCCGCCGGGAGCCAGGTGGCCCGCCCGAGCCGGAACTCCGGGAGCAGCAGGCTAGGAGCCGGAGCGGAGCCGGCCCGGGACCGGCCCCGGCGAACGGCCAGAGCGCGAGCGGAGCCCGAAGGGCCGGGCAGCGGGCTGGCCGGCGGGCCTAGGAGGGCGCGAGCGAGGCAGGGAGCGGCGCGGGGTGGGCAGCGAGCGGGCGGACGGGCGGGAGCGGCGCGGGGCGAGCGAGCGGAGTGGAGCGGAGCGCGGCGGCCGGGCCCGCACGGCGGCGCTGAGGGGCGCAGAGCTGCGCCGAGCCGAGACGGCCGGAGCGGAGTGCGAGGAGGGCGGCCGCCGGCGCCGAGTGGAGTGTCGCGGAGCCGAGGGCAGCTGAGCGGCCCGACACTATGAGGAGCGCGGCGCTGCCGCCGCAGCCGCCACCGCCCCAGTGCCCCGCACCGCCCCCAGCTGGGACGCCGGGCAGCGCCTAGCGGGCCGGGCGGCCGCGCCCGGGCTGCAAGCGAGGGAGCGCGGGAGGGGCGCAAGGACGGCACGAGAGCGCCCCACGACTCCGGCCTGAGTGGGGCCCCGGGCTGTCCGGCCTGCCTCACCATGCAGCCCCCGAGGTAGAGCCTGGACGGCGCCAAGGAGCGCAGAGCGGCGCGCAGCCCGCTCGCCCGCCCAAGACAGCCGTCCGGCCTCGCGCCTGCCTGCTCCCTCCCGCCCGGACCCCCCTGAAATATGTTCAGGGGCGCTTGGATGTGGCCCGGGAAAGACGCCGCCGCGCTGACTATCTGCTGCTGCTGCTGCTGCTGGGCTCCCAGGCCGAGCGACAAACCTTGCGCCGACTCCGAGCGGGCGCAGCGATGGCGACTGTCCCTGGCGTCCCTGCTCTTCTTCACCGTGCTGCTCGCTGACCATCTGTGGCTGTGCGCGGGGGCCCGGCCCCGGGCCAGGGAGCTGAGCAGCGCCATGCGGCCGCCCTGGGGGACCGACCGCGAGCGGCAGCCGGTGCCTCCTCGAGCGGTGCTGCCACTGCCGCCGCCGCCGCCAGGCGAGCCCAGTGCGCCCCCGGGCACCTGCGGCCCCCGATACAGCAACCTGACCAAAGCCGCCCCCGCCGCCAGTCCCGGGCCGGACTGCGGCGGCGTCCCAGAGCCCACGGGGCTGGATGCAGCTTGCACCAAATTGCGATCTTTGCAGAGACTTTTCGAACCGACTACCCCAGCTCCCCCTCTGCGGCCCCCTGACTCTCCTTCCCGTGCCCCGGCCGAGTTCTCCTCCGCCAAAAAAAACTTGCTCAAAGGCCACTTTCGGAACTTCACTCTCTCCTTTTGCGACACCTACACGGTCTGGGACTTGCTGCTGGGCATGGACCGCCCCGACAGCCTGGACTGCAGCCTGGACACCCTCCTGGGGGACCTGCTGGCCGTGGTGGCCAGCCCGGGCTCCGGGGCCTGGGAGGTGTGTAGCAACTGTATCGAGGCGTACCAGCGGCTCGACCGACATGCTCAGGAAAAATATGACGAGTTCGACCTCGTGCTGCATAAATACTTACAGGCGGAAGAGTACTCAATCCGGTCCTGCACGAAAGGCTGTAAGGTAGGTTCTGGCGTCCGCGGCCACGCGGCGGGAGCCGTGGCGATGGGACGGGGGCCGGGGGGGGGGTCTTCCTCTCTGGCCACTACACCTTCTCCCGTCACCCCCACAGTTCTCAGTGCTGCACTAAGCGTGCTACTTTGGGACCCGCCCCGGAGAAGGGGCCTCGGGGATTCAGGTCAGGTCACCGCCTGGCCAACTTCTATTCATTCCGAGATTGGGTTTGGTCCGACTGGGGCCTCCTGGCGCCCTGCCCTGCCGGAGGGAGGGAGGGAGGGGTCATGGGACCCTGGGCTGGCAAGGGGATGGAAAGAGCGATCTGCCTCTCCTAGCCTCCATCTTCAGCCAGCGGTACCCTCTTCCTTTCCTGGGCTGGAATTGAACGTCTTGAGACTGGCTGGTGCACGGGGAAGGCCAAAGGCGGAAGGAAGAATACTGACAACCTAGCCTTCATCCTTTAGTCCCTGCGAATGAATGGGCTGGAGGGGGGGCACCCTGATGCTGGGGCACACCATGGTGTTGACCTTATATGACCTGAGGTGGCTGGTCAGAGCCTAGACAGGTGGAGCACAGGGGTGTCTGTCTTCTCCCAAGGAGAAGCTCCTTGCCAGCTCCTCTTACCATGACAAAAGAAGGAGCTGAGAACAGGCCATAGCGACTTGTGGGAGGGCCACTGAAGGTTGGTGCATTACCAAATTCCCAGTGCCTTCCCAGCGCCCTGGCGTGGCAGTGGAAGGCAGCTGGTTTTCTGGCTGCTGGGAACAGGAATCCAGAGGAAAGGCGAGGCCACTGCAGAACAGGCCTGCCTAGGGCAGAGCTGAGTTGGGAAACTTCTTGACCCTCAGCAGGGTCGTTCTGGACAGTAGGTGAATGGGGGCTGTAAACATTTGGGACACAGTGATATTACCCTGTTGGCTCAGCCTGGCCAGGTGGCCTGGCTTTGGGAGGAAAGAGAACAGCAAGGTCAAAGGGTCAAGTGACAAGGAGACCGTGGGGTGGTGGCCTGAGCCATCCTCAAGTCGGGGGTCTGAGAGCTGGAAAGGGGCACAGTCACCTCCTAGTCTAGCTTGTCTCCCACCAAGGCTTTGCGTAGGGGCAGAAAGTGACCCTTTCTGTCCAACGTGACTCCTGTGGACTTCTGCAGGGTTCCATGTTCTTGGTGGGCTCCTTAGGGATTTAGGCAGGGGGTTGGGAAGGAAAGAGGTAGCTCCTTGCTCCTGACTTCACTTTCTCCTTCTCCTTTTTCCTGTTCTCGTAACCTAGCTGTCTCCCTCCCGCCTCCCTCCGCCTCAGCTGACTCACTGCCTCACTCACACTACCAAATGAGATATTCCATTTCTTAAAGGTGTACAGACAGATACACACACACATACACACACACTGCCATACGCCGCCACCGCTACCCCAGGCAGAGCCACACAGAGATACAGAGAGGTTGCCACAGAAGCAGACACCCTGTCACACATGTACATCTTCCCACGATGTCAGAGACACAAAGGCAGAAGTCCCGTCACATGAAGAAGGACTCATTTTGTCATCTAGAGATAGAGACACACAGCCTTGGTGTCAGCCACAGATACACACACTCAGTGGGAACAGATGGACATGGTCCACTAGCAGAAGGAGTAAAGAATGTGGGTCCTTTAGGGCCCTCAATTCAAGCCCAGTGGCCCCAGCTTTCCTTTTCTTCAATCACCAGGATGAATGAGAGATCATGTCACAACTTTCCCATGAGGTTTTCCTCGTATTATAGTTGGCTTCAAGCTGGGTCTGATCCCACACTAAATAATAATCACTCCTGATTATTTTACCAAGCACTTTGATGTAGGAGAAAGAACACTGATCTCCATGATTTAGGCCTTATCAGCCTCTACCACTTGTTAACAGTGTGACCTTGGACATGTCACTTCAGCTCTCTAAGCTTTCATTTGCTCAGTTATAAAACAGGGATACTAATCCGTGCTCTGCCCACATCCTGAGTCTTTCGTGTGAGATTCAGATTGGAAGAGATAGCTGGCAGTATTTTGAAATAATAATATAACACCCAACATTGGTGTCATGGCTAGGGTTTTAAGCTCTCTCTCTCATATATTATGAGATCACAGCTGCCCAAGGAGACTGGTCATACCAGCTTCGTTATCCCCATTTTACAGATAAGGAAACTGAGGTGCAAGGGGTTCAAGCAGTTGCCCGAAGATCACTCAGCTAGTGAGCAGGAGTGACGTGCCTCCAGCCCACATGTTCTGGTGCTAAGTCTGGGTTGTTTTCCAGAGCCTCCCATCAAGTTCCCGGTGGCCAGGGCCCTCCCTCCTCTCCTTTGTCTCCTGGTCGCTGTTGCTCTCCCTCTCCAGCAAACTCCGCCTGCTCCCTTGCTGCCTGCCGTGCCAGGAGGCAGGCGGTGCCAGCTCCATAGCTTTCCTCCCGTCTTTCCCACCCCTCTCCAATGCTCTCTCCCTCGGCTGAGGCCTAGACGTAAAGGGCTCTCCATCCCACTTGTATTATGGACGCTAAGGGAAAAGACATCTCTGCTCTCCTCTTTCCAGCAGCCCCTCTCTCTTCGCCCCGTCACCTCACTTACACCCCAGGCCTTCTCCGCCAATCCCTGATCCTGCCCACAGACTCCAGGCCTGTGTGTTCAGCTCCAATCCCAGTTGGGATCCCTTGGAGGTGGTAACCATCCTCAAAGCTTCTCCTGGGTGAAGCACCCACAGCCTCAGGCCAGGATGAGGGGGCTTCCTCTACTTCTGGAAACCAAGCCTGGACCTGCTTCGGGGCCACGTGACCACCATCCTTGGGACCCTCTCCTGAATATCTCAGTCAGATCCTTCCTGGGAAGTCCCAGAAACCCTGTTCTCTCCCCTTGCAATGTCTGTCCCTGTTTTGGGCCCCATAGGGCTCCACGAAGCATACCTGTCCTCACTGCTGCCTGCGACACCTCCCAATTTAGTACCAGTTGCAACATTTGCTTAATGTGCGACTGACTTCCTCTCACCCACCAGGGCACTGTTAACTTAGGCCAAGCCCATCCCCACCCTGGCCTCTCCCAACCCCAGGGCCATGCTCCACCCCTCTCTAACCTCCCTGTGTACACACCCCAAAACACTTCCCACCGCCTCCCCTTGGCCCCCCTGGCCCTGCCTAGGGTTACTGGACAGCCACCTCACTCCCCACAGCTCTCCACCCTCGCAGCCCTGCAGTGCGGTGCCCCTGTCTGCTTCGGATTGTCTCTTCTCTCGCCTGTGCCCTTCCTTCCTCTAACTCGGGGTGTTCCGATTGAGGGGAGTGGTGGCGATGGGAACAAATCCCTGGCCTCTTCTCTCATAACTCTGATCCACGAAGGGCGCAAAGCCCAAGAGACGGACAGGTCTCAGCTCTCTTATCGGCCATCGGGCCGCAACAGTAAAGGTTAGTGCCAAGGAACGATGTGGTATGATAGTTCTGTCCTATTCTGAACTGGCCCGAAGCCACATGGGTGCCCATGTGTTTGGTTCTGGGTCTCACACTGAGCAGAGCAGGAGGAGGCTGGCACACAGGTTCTCCTGCACGGAGCTGAAGGAGCTCTTCCACCTGGAAGAGAGGCTGTGGTCTCTGCTTTCCAACCTCGGAAGAGCTGTCTTTGATGCAAAAGAAGAGGCATGTCCTGCTTAGTCCCAGGGGGACTTCGTCGTTACAAAGTCCTGAGTTCAAACCCAGCTCTTTCGTTTATTATCTATGTGACCTTGAGCTAGGGACCTTTTTCCCTCAAAGCCTCACTTTTCTCATCTGTAAAATTAACCTCAGCCCTGTGAGGTCATTATGAATGAGAAACCTGCACAGTACCTAGGTCTGGCGCAGCCAAGTTACTCAGTTAACAGTTGTTTTCTTTCTTGCAATGAGGGATCAGACTGCCTTAGGAGAGAGGGGCTCCTGATCCCGGGATCGGTCTGGCCTGATTCAGGCAGACCCCCGGAGGAAATGCTGTGGAGAAAAAGACTAATTCCAGATGATGGGCAGAGTTGGACCGGTGACCTCTGAGGTCTGTTTCAGCCCAGAGTTTCGGCCCATGAGCAGAGCCTGCTCCCCGAACAGCAGCACTGAACAGTAAGGGCTGGGGAAGGAGGCCTAACACCCACACACGGCAGGGGTGGGGGGGTTGCCAGAGCCAGCGCCTCGCCTTCTGCCCATACCCATTGGGGCCCTGCTCTTCCTCCACTCTGGCTGGCAGCTGTTTCTGCCTCGCTGCCTTCCTCTCTCCTCCCACCTGCGACAGCCTTCCTGCCAAACAGGACTCCAGGGCTAACGCTGAGGCCGAGAGCAGGGAGCTCCGGGCAAAGGGCAGGGGCCGCAGGTTGGCCGGTGGTCCCTGTTGTCACCCAAGCTCGCAAGCGGGCGCAATGCCCACAGCCAGCCTCCCTGACCCAGAGTTGGTGCGGACAGAGAAGGTGCTCTGGTCCCCATTTCGGAGTGGAGGAAGGGGGTGGCAGTCAAGAAGCTGCCTCCTGGGAACCATAGCAAAGCCGCCTCTGGGGAGGGGCCTCCAGATGCACAAGAGCTCACTCCTGGAGTTTGAGCACTGGGTTTCCTAGCAGGGGCAGGGGCAGAGAAGAGGTGATGTTTCTAACTTGGGCAAGGATACAGCGGGTTGAACGTGGGACTGAGCAAGTGGCCTCATGTTGCCCACACCTCTCCAGACCCCCTGATCCCATCCTGACCCATCGCCACTATTACCCCTCATATTCCTCCCATGTTTTTGCCCGCACTCGACACCCTCCATCCCACATACCAGTGACCCCGCAGCTTCCCCAATCTTGTACTCAAAGATCACCCTAGACCCTTCCCAAAGCACAGCCCACACCTCACAGTCTCGTTCTTACCCCTCCACCCCGTACACCTGCACTCCTCCCAGTAACTGCCTCCACCCCATGCCACCCTTCCCCCCCTCACTCCCTGCCCTGCTCCTCTCTGACAGTTGACCCGTTCCCGTCTTCCCCACTCCTCTCATCTCCCACCTCTTCCTCACACCCCTCCCAACCTTTACCCCAAGTCCTTACCCCCAGCCCTCCTGGCACTGCACCTCCTGCCCTTGACACCCCCATGCCTCCTCACCCCTCATACCCATTCACCCCTCATATCCTTCCCAGCCCACTCCCACTTCACCTCTCTTTTCCCCATCCCTCCTCCTGCCCTTCTTTTATCCACTGATCCCCTCCTTTCCTGTCCCCTTTATCCTTCCCCTCTCCCTCTCTGCTCTTTTTCTCCTCCCTGCCTTCTCTCCTCTGCACTCAGGGCAGACATGTGCACATGTGCTGTGCACACACTTAGACACACAGACTCACATGGACACACAGCCTTCTTCATGGCTGGTTCCTGACTACTATAGTCACCATAGCAACAGGAACCTCCAAGAGACATACACTGGTATCTCCTGAAGGTGGGGGTAGGGGGAGTTAAATGGAGGAAGGGAGCCTGGCAGTCTCCCACCTAGTCTCATGGACTGGCTGCAAGAGTCTGCTGAACACAGTGGAGGTGTAGGGAGTGAGGAAAGGGAAAAAACAGTGGGTGGGACTGAGATTAAAGGAGGGTCCGGGGTCTCCCAATACATCACAAGCATGAAAGGGTGCTCCTAAGTCACGTGGGTGCCTGTCGGTTTCCTCCCCAGGCATGGGGACCTCAGGCAAAGGGCGCCCGCAGCCTTTCGTGGTATGTGGGTGGGTATGGAGGGACGACACAGCAGGCTCCCGGGGGGTGGGGGGAGCTCTGTGCTGGAACAACTTCTCCCTTGGGGCAGTTCCTTTGTGTTCCCAACCTCTGAGGCTGTTCACCCGCTGTGTGCCCATGCAGACTGGGCATCAGACCTGCCCCTCCTCATCTCATGCCTGAGGCGCATGAGGATTCCAGCTGCAGGTGTTTGCTAGACAGCCAGGGGCAGCTTCTGAGGGATCTAGAAAAACATGGGCTTTCTGGAGCAACATAGTCCGATGCTGCTGACTTGGGAGACTCTGGGAGGCAGGCATCTTGTGTTCCCGTGGTTGTTGAGAGCAGAGACGCTGGACTAGACCTTTTTCCACGGGCATAAGAGGAGCTTCAGAAAAGCCTGAATTTTGACACCTTGAACCAGGCAGGTGCTTAGTAGAGAGAGTAAGGGCACCAGGCGAGCTACAGCTGGTCCTGGAAAGGGAAGAAGTTAGTACAGAGTAATGGGCTGCCAGAGCCAAAGCACCGGCTTGAATGGATTCTGGAGAGAGGAGCTGGAATCTAAGCCACAAGTCCCAAGGCCAGAAGGCTGGGCAGGCTGGCGCCAAAGAGGGAAGGGCTAAGAAAGGAAAAGAGGGAAAGGAAGCGGCATGCTTTGGAGTACTTGGGAGATGCCAGAGTCTTTGTATGTGTCCATGGACTCATTTTATTCTGACAACCATCCTAGCAGGCAGATACTATCATTTTCCCCACGTTGCAAGTGAGAAAACTGAGGCTCAGTGAGGAAAAGTGCCCAACCCAGACCACACAGCTAAAAGGCGGGAGGACTGTATTATAAACCCAGGTATGTCGGTTCTTTTCCCTAATGCATGCACGTATAAAAGCATTAATAATCTCCTCCACCTGCCTGAGGTGATCAATGCCCAGCTGGCTGCTGAGGGACTGGGGTGAGAATTGGACTGATGACAGGTGAAGTCCAGCAGAGCCTTTTTTTAAAAAGGATTTTATTTATTTATTTTTAGAGAGAGGGGAAAGGAGAGAGAAAGAGAAACATCAATGTGTGGTTGCCTCTCACGCACTCCCAACTGGGGACCTGACTAGGAATCGAATCTGAGACCCTTCAGTTTGCAGGCCAACGCTCAATCCACTGGTCCACATGAACCAGGGCCAGCAGAGCCTTTTGGTAGCTTGTAGGGCCCCCCTGGAGCGTCTCAGATCCACAGTGGGGACCCACTAACATCCTCTTTGTTCAGTACCCTGGCCTCATGTCCTTCAGACCCAATGCCAATCACCAGTATCCTCTTGGGACAGTGATGGAGGAAGGCATGGATGTTTACTCCTTCCTTTGTCTGCAAGCTCTGGAGATGAGATGGGAGGAGCTGGGCTCCTCTTGCCCGGAGAGAAGGTATCTGTTATAGTCTCAGCCTCCATCTGCTGGAAGGGTCAGCTGGGGCAGGACAGAAGGTCCCCTAGGCAGGCCTAGTGCAGGCCTGTGCCCCGTCCAGAACCTGCTGGGAGAGCTGAAAGGGGGAACAGTGGCACCTTGTGACCCCAGAGCCTGCTTAGGCCTGGCCTGCGCTTTGGACACCTAGTTCCCACGCCAGGGTTTAGATGAGCCCTGGCCTGGAATGGCTAAGCTTCTTTTGGGGGTAGAAGGAGGTGCCAACTCACCAAGTTTTGCCTGCAGAGAGACTGTGGTAGTGGTGGGGATAGTCTTGTTTCCTGTCTTTTTGTTTGGTTTTCAGTAGATAGAATGACTACCTGGTCGATCTGTGAAAGGTGAGCATATCTGCTTAGTATTGAACTCAACTAAAGCTTCTAAACATGTTAATGCTTCAGAATTATTATAGATTCAGAATATTTTTTAAAATACCTTTATTTTCCAATTACAAAAAAAAATAGGCTTTGAGAAAGTTTGGAAAATAGAAGTATAACAGGAACAAGGTCGCAGAAGCACTCCTACTGTTATAATGTATTTCCTCCCGATGTGGTGTTTTGTGGTACCTGGATAGGTAGATTGATATAGACAGATATATAACCTTTTATTTTTTGTTATTGTGGTAATATACACATCTAAAATTTACCATTTTTATCCACTTTTAAGTGTGCAAATCCAGTGGCATTAAGTACATTTGCAGTGTTGTACAACCATTACCACTATCCATTTCTAAAACATTTTTGTTCTTCTAAACGGAAACTCTATACCCATTAAGCAGTAACTCCCCTCCCTTCCTTCCCCCAGCTCCTGATAACCTCTAAGCTACTTTCTAGCTCTTATAAAGTTGGCTATTCTAGGCACCCCATATAAGTGGAATCACACACTATTTGTCCTTTGGTGTCTGGCTTCTTTCATTTAACATGTTTTCAGGGCGCATCCGTGTTATAGCATTGATCAGTACTTGGACCAGCACTTCATTCCCTTTTACAGTTGAATAACATTACGTTGTCCGGATAGATGACATTTTGTTTATTCCCTCATCTCTATGGACACTTGCGTTGTTTGCACTTGGGGGCATTTACGAATAAGCTGCTATGAACACTCATGAGCAAGTATTTGTGTGGACATATGTTTTCATTTCCTTCCACCTTTTGTCTCTTGTGAATGATGTTGTTATGAACATTGATTGGTATACAAGTATTTGTTTGAATCCCTGCTTTCAGATTCCTCAGGGTATATATACCTAGAGGTGGACTTGCTGGAATCACATGGTAATTCTGTGTTGAACTCTTCGAAAACCTGCCATACTCTTTTCCACAGTAGCTACACCATTATACATTCTTACCAGCAATGCACGAGGGTTCCAGGGTCTCCACATCCTCAGCAACACTTGTTACTTTTTCATGTTTTATAATAGCCATCCTAACAGGTGTGACTATATAGTTTTAAAACATATAGTTTTCTTACCCTGCTCTTTTTAACGTTTTATTAAACGTTATACCAAGTATATTTCCATGTAATTAAATACTCATGAACATCATTCTTAATGAGTGTACAATATTTCATCACAGGAATATAGCGCAATTTATATATAGTGCGATATAGTCCTCTGTTGTTAGATATTTACTGCCAACTTGTACTATTATAAATAATGCTGTGATGAATATTTTGTTCGTAAATCTTTGTCGGACCCATGTTTCCTTTTTCTTAAGTAAATATTATCTCAATTCCTTTTTCTTATTTCTCTACTTTGCTGAGTTTATTATCTCCATTTGGCAGATGAGGAAAAATAGATCAGGGAATTGAAGTAACTGGCTTGAGATTTCGTAACTGGTAAGAGCGGACCCGAGATTTGCCTGCAGGACTGTTCGAGTTTTCAAACGTTTGGCACTCTCCTTTCGCCATACATGCTGCCACCCTAGGGGCCATCATTCTGGATCCAAATTGAGGCCTGGAGAGGGAAAGTACTTTGCTCACGGTCACATAGCAAATTAGTGGCTGAGTCCCTGCCTCTTTATGGGTGATTTGTCCAAGACCACACAGCCAGTTAGTGGCAGGCCCAGAATCAGAGCCCAGCACTGGCTAACTCTCCACCTTAACTGGAACAAAGGATTTGTAATGAAGAACATTCATGGGGCAAGCCGAGCAGAAGGAGCAATTAGGTAGAGTGCGCAGCTGCTCTGAGATCTTCCTGAATGAACAGACTGTGGGTTGGAATCTTCCAGGACAAAGCAGTTCCAGAAGCCCCTAACTGACAGGACCTGGGACAGAACTCATGTCTGAAGGGAAGAAAGCCTTTTCCCGAGGAGAGCTTGTAGCAGGAACAGTAAGGCTGGGGCTCTGAGTAGGAAGCTGGTGGGTTTGAAAGAAACAAAGTAGCAGTTGCCTCTTTTCAACACCTCTGTCCCCCAGGGGTGGTGTGTGCATGTGTGTGCATGTGTGTGTACGCGCGTGCACGCGCGCGCGCGCGTGTGTGTGTGTGTGTCTGTGTGTGTGTGGAGTATGTAGGGAAGAGAGTGCTTTGATGGGGGAAATGGTCCTTTGTAGCCCCTGGTACCCAAATGTCCTCCGCCCCACACACCACACGCACCCTCGCAACGAAAACCTTACTCATACACGGAATGGGCTGCATACACTGATTTTAGAAAAAAGTACCCTCCCATCCATTTCTAGAAACTTCTCCCCAACTTGACCTGAAATGTCATCAAAAAGATTTGTTTGAGTAACAAGCTAATTACTTCCACGGTGATAGTGAAATCGGAGGAACCATCCGAGGAGCAATGGAGCCTCTTAAGAAAGAGTTTGGGCACCAAAGTCCAGGTAAACCTGGCTTCCAGTCTCAGTTTGAAATCTGTCTTCTCCATAAAATAGTGGTTGAGACCTTGAATATATTCTTTCATCACTCTTGAAACCTCCCTTTCTCTGTGTTTGAAACCAAGAAACAGGGTCATTAGGAGGCTTAAATAATAACCTCCAATACGCTTATCTGTTAAGATCACAATGTCTGAAGTCAAAGTGCTCAAGAAATGATAGTCACCATTATTATTATTGGCTGTGTGGCCTTCGGCAAATTTAGTTAAACCCTCTTGTTTTTCCTGTCTTCACCCGTAAATATGTCTCCACCTCAGGGGGGTGGTTGTGAGGATTCGATAAGTTAATAATTGTCAGTTGCTTAGAATAAATTCTAGCATAAAGTAAGCACTTACTAAAGGGTACCTATTTTGTATTCTCACCTTAATTAGATCTGTTTAATCGAAATGACTGCTTAATACCCAATTGACATTGACAACAGTGGGGTGGAGTGCTCAGGAGAAAGGAAAGGTAATTTGGGAGCATGGGATGAAGTGTCTGATGTGGGGGTCAGATGTCAGGAGCCAGAAGGCAACTGGAGAGAGTCACATGCTGTGGTGGGGCCAGCACCTTGACTCACCTAACCCGCAGAGACCAAGCCAAGCTGACAGGTCCTTTTATCAGGTCTCTGTTTTCCCCAGCTTCTTATCTATCTAGCAAGGCACTGCATTTGGGGAAGGAGGTGAGGCAGGGGCAGGAAGCTGGTTTCACAATGATCCCTGCAGAAGACTTTTAGAGATGGCTTCCGGGAACTTGGCTTAGGACTGACAACATCAGGCAGACTGGCAACGCTGCGCAGACAGGCATCCTTGGGAGCGTGCGTAGGATTTTATGCTATGCACATGTGTGTGCAGCTCAAAGGAAGTGATGGTTGTGACTGTCACACTGGCACAATTCTTGTGGTCGCCTGCACAGCCATTGGGCACAGAAGCCCCCAAAGCTCACCTCCTGTCATATTAGTTCCTCTCTTTGGCTATGGAACCACTCAGTCATTCCCTTGGTGTGTTAAGCTGACCTGGCCCGAGCCTGTAGCCAGGTCAATGGTGATGGAGTAGTGATCCAGGATTGTGCAGTGCAGGGCCTGGGCATTTGGTGCTTTGGGGCTTTGGAGCTGAGTCTGCTGAGGTTGGTCAGGTCAAGTCTTAGGGATTTTGCTTTATTGTTTTTGAGGTTCATGGCTGTCAATCAGTTTATATATATTTTTATTTTATCAAAGTAATATATTTCCCTAATTTTAAAAGATGTGTGTAAACTACATATATATACTCATTCTTCAGAGATAGCTATTTCTTTTGATATTTATCTCCACATTTCTTTTTTTTTTTAATGTTTATTGATTTTAGAGAGAGAGGAAGGGAGGGAGAGAGCAAGAAAAAAAATCAAGATGAGAGAGAAACATTGATTGGTTGCCTCCCATATGGGTCCCAACCAGGGATCGAACCCACAACCGAGGTATGTACCCTGACTAGGATTGAACCCCCAACCTTTTTGAGCATGGGACGATGCTCCAACCAACTGAGCCACCCAGCCAGGGCTATCTCCACATTTTAAATGGTATGCCAATATTGCAATTTCTTGACTTTTCTGTTTTAAGTATCTGTGTGTATATCTTATATATATCCTTGTTAGCATATATATGTGATAAGTATGCTTGCAACTTGTACCTGTCTTTTACATGATAAATATAGATCTCAGTGCTTATAATTAAAACAGAAGCCCTCTGCTCCAACCCCTGAGTCTCACTCTTGAATTAAATACTTGCAAATCTCTTAGCTGTTTCTTCTGATATTTACCTCCACATCTCTAAATGGCATGTCAATACTGCTATTCTTTTTAAAATTTTTCTGCTTTAAATAGCTATTGACTTTTTATTTTATTAAAGATTTAGCTTTCTTACTACAAGCAGCACCACGTGTACACACATACTTCCTCTCCCCTCAGATATCCAATGTGGACATATCACAATTTCAGGTTTTTCACAGTAGTCCATGTTTACATTATTCAGATTATGACTATGGTTCACAGCTGAGTCACGTAGAATGCTGTGATTACATTTTCTCCCTTGGTCAACTTGTTTTCCTGGAGTTAATGATTTCCTTTTTGTTTGTTTTCTATGACTTCTTGCTGGTGCAGCCCCAATTTCTCCATCAGAACTGTAAAAAAAGTCCACGCAAACACATTAAACAGCCCATTACTTCCACCACTTTCCTGGAGCTCTTCGCCTTGCTCCAATGTGGGCTAGACGCTGGAGGCTTGGTTTTAAGTACTTGTGTTACAGTAGAATGAGTGCAGAGGGGAAACAAAGGCAGGACCCTCCGCATTGCAACCTGACAAAGAACTTCATGGAGGGGGCTAGAAGCGGAGGGAGACATTCTCACCCGCTAACTCAGCATTCCCGGGCCTGGTCCGATAATAGTGCCAGGTGTCCCACCATCACAGGAAACACCGTGTTAGCACGGGAGGAGGGCAGTCCTTGAAATTCTATGTGTCCTTTCCACTATCTGGGAAGGAAAGCCTTTGAAACTGTTTACATCCCAAGGCCAGAAAGGCGGGAGAGCGTCCACGGTGCCCAAAGGGAAGATGCCCATAAACCAATTTTGGTTAATTGCCTACCTCTGGTCACTATCTGTTCTACAAGGGAGTCCCCAATGCTTACAGAAAGAGCCCATAAATAACTTTGGGTAAGTGCCCCAGCTTTAATTTACTGCCTCCCTTCACTTATGTGTTTTGCAACAAGATGAACAAATGAAGTCTGAGGCAAGATAAGGATTCAGGCTAACAGACCGCCCCCCAACATACCTAAGTTTAGGTAGTCACCCCCCCCCCCGCCCCGAGAAAAGCTAGCACCGCCTTTATCTGTCAATCAATATGTAACTTCTTCACCCCCATCCCACCAACTATGTAAGTCCTCAGAACAAAGGACTCGCTCTCTTGGCTCTCTTGGTGCTCTTGGCCTTCTGGCCACCCTAGGGTGAGCCTGCCACCTCAGCTTTTGGCCACCCTTGCTTTTGCTCTCCCATTCGCTAATAAACTTTGCCTGCATGCTGATAGGTTTGCTGATCGGTAATTCTTAAGGGCATCGGTGAGAAGAACCAGAGTTTCTCTGATAACACTTGGATTTCAAGTACTTAGCAAACACCTCTTCTTTATATCCACCTCCATGGGAGACCCTGAGGACAATGCACAGATAAATAAGGTACAATCTCTGTCTTCTGGGGAGCCTACGGTCTCTAGGATGTTTAATTTATTCAGATATCTCACCAGAAGGCTTGGGCTCCTTGCAGGGACCTTTATCTAAGCTGTCCTCAATCCCACACTCCGGGGAGGCCTTCCGCTCTCCATCTCCAATGAATCTGAGAAGCATACATTACTGCCCCCAAAGAGCAAATGTGGTCTTAGGCTACATTAACAGAAACAAAGCTTCTAGGACAGGAGAGTTGATACTTCTTGAATCTGTGTTGATAAACTCTCTCTGGGCAACTGTGTCCAGTTGCAAGGGACCCAGCAAAACAGGAACTCATCTGACAAGGAACGAGCAGCGTAGAAGAGATACCTGGAAAAAACGGGGAATCGTTGGCTTCTTGGAAGAGTACTCTACCCATAGCTGTCTCCATTTTTCTTTCCTCACACTCCCTTTTAAATTGGCTCCAGACCGGTTTCTGCCCTGCAGTGAGCCTGCCGATGTGATAGTGTCTAAGTCCTTACCTGCTGACCACTCCCTGTTCTTTGAAAGCCTCTCCTCCCCTAATTTACAGAATGTCACTCTTCTGTTCCTTCCCCAGCCTCTTAAACCACTCCTCCATCTTCATCAGATTCCCTTCCTCCATCTGCCCCTTAAATGTTAGTGTTTCCCGGGGACCCACCGTTGATCCTTTTTCTCTCTCTGCTCACTCTCCTTAGGCAAGATCACCCACCTCCTTGGCTTCCACTATTGCTTTATGAGGCAGGGGGAGCTAGTTTATGCTCTGGTAACAAACAACTGCCAAATAGCAGAGGCTTAACACACAAAGAATGGTTATTGCTTGCTCACAATACATGTCCAAAACAGGTCAGCAGGGCTCATGGGCTCATGATAGACAGCAAGAGACCCAGGCGAGTAAAGGATTCATTTCAACACTGCTTCCTTCCACAGTCAGCAGCAGAGGGAGGAAAACGTGGCAAATCATATACCAGCTCTTAAAGCTTCTCCCAAGAGAGATCCATGTCACTTCAACTCACATTTCATTGTCCATGTCTAACTTCAAAGAGTATGGGAAAGTATATTCCTGTCGTGTTCCTAACGGTTAGCCCCTTAACCCTTTTTAAAGATTTTATTTATTTTTAGAGAGAGGAGGAGAGAGGGAGAGAAACATCGACGTGTGAGATATATCGATCGGTTGTCTCCCGCATGCCTCCCCCCCAAGTCGGGGACCTGGCCCATAACCCAGGCATGTGTCCCAGCTGGACTCAAACCTGTGAACAAGTGACCCTTTGGTTCACAGGCCAGCGCTCAATCCACTGAGCCACACCAACCAGAGCTAACCCCTTAACTCTTGATGACTCCCAAACCCTGATGTCTAGCCCAGACCATCCCTCTGAGCTTACACCATTGTGTTCAGCTGCCCCTTTGACATTTCTACCTAGCTGACCCACATTTCTTCAAAGTCAACATGACCAAAACTGAATTCATCTCCTTCATCTCCATATCTATTCCTCCTCCTGGCTTCCTTTCCTTAACACAAACAAACTCTTTTCTTAAATACTGTAACATATATCGGGTGCATTGGTTCAAGGCCATGTCTAGCGCATTCATACATGACTATTGTTAAGCTATAATGACACAGATACGGCTCCCTTGACAAGCAGAAAAAGAAAAAGATGTGTTAGGTACTATGCATCGAAAACAAGTCGCTTATCACAATAGTTTTGCAAGTGTTTTGAAAAGTATTTATGCCTCGAGCAGAGCAATATTGTTTGCAATGACTATTACAAACATCTTGCAAAGCCAACTATTGACAATTCTGATGAATGAATGTTAAAGACTTTTTTTGTGGTTGTTGTATTTTTTAGCAATATCCATGTTTCCATTATTTGAAAAGGAAAAATTTTATTCTTTATGTTTTTATATTTCTTTGTTTAATAATTTCTAGATTGTAACTGAAAATTTAAAAAATCATGTATTTTATTACAGAAATATAATAAGTGCAAATTGGCAGTGTTTTTAATATTTTTTGTTTTTATGTGTGGGGTTTTTTTGTTTGTTTGTTTTGTTTTGTTTTGGCATTTTAGCACATACTAGTAATGAATGTATTTCTCAGGTACTCACGACCTGTGCTGTAATTTCTTTTGACCGCAGGGTTAATGGATGAAACTACAGTACTATCCATCCTGCCACTCAAGCCAGAAACCTGGTAGTAATCCTGTACCCCCGTCCTCCCTCCTTCCTCGTATCCATGTTATTCTGTTCATTCTACTTCCTTGACATCTCTTCTCCCATCCACCCCCTTCTCTCTATTTCTTAGTTCTGCTGCTGCTGTCTTTGCTGAGGTCCCCATCATCTCTCCTTCACAGTGTTGTCTCCTAACTGGTCTCTCTACCTCCAGACTTGACGCCTACTCTCCCCGCATAGTCCGAAAAGTTAGTCACAGAAGCGATAAGCAATTAAAAACAAAACAAAACAATTATTTAAAAGTTGTTAAAGGCTCCCCCTCGCCTGTAGCAGAGAAGCCTAGCTCCTCCTCAGCATCCAGAGCATATCATAGTATGGGCAGGGCCTTCCTCTGCTTAGCACTGTGACGACTTATCATGATTGCTTCACAGGCTTGTCTCTCCTCCTTGAAGATGGCAACCTTGTCTCCTGCATCTCTATGACCTGCAGCTCCCCAGCACAGTGCCAGGTCCTCATGTGTTCAGGAAGGGATCATTGAATGGACAAATGGATGGGGAGACCTGAGTCAGGGAAGTTTCCAAATACCTGCAGGGCTGCCACAGGGGACAGGAAGCTGACTATCCTGTCGGTCCCAGATGAGCTAGTAGGAACCCTGAATAAAGCCACAGAGGCATTATGTCAGCCCAGGAGAAGGAGGAACTTCTTTAACTGCCAGAGTTGTCTGATGGTGTGAGCTGCCCTAGGGGACAGTGAGTGTCCTGAGGCAAGAGGGTCACAATGACTAGTAGCTGCATAGAGCTTGGCAGTGATGTTGGCATGGAGATTCCAACAGCAGATAGGAAAGTGGAGTGAGGCCTCTCACAGTCCCTTCCATTCCGAAGTGGTCGTCAACCTGCCGTCTCTGCTCACCTGACTGACATAGGTCACCTAGGGTCCCTAAGAGCTGCCCTTGCATTAGGGACACTGCTTCGTCACTAACCAGACTGACCCTGGCCAGGCCCACCCATCCCCTGCCCTATGAGCGGATGTCCTAAGAGGCTTGGAGGCACCAGGACCCTCTAGAACTGCACCTGCTCTAGGTTCCCACCTACCTCTCCAGCCATCTCCCCCACCTTCCCTCAGAGCCAGGCCAGGCCACTTGGACTCATGATGGCTCATTCTCAGAAGCAGGAAAGCTGTCGCTGATTTGCAGAGCCACCTCAATAAAGCCACGTCATCCACCTGGATTTGCCCCGTAAGGCCTCTAATCCCAGGACGGTTATGCCAATCCCAGTGAACTACTGCTGTCACCAGAGTTATGCCCACAGTCTCCCTCCCCCGGGACTGGAGACCCTGACTTTGACCTAACCCTGTTCTGATCCAACCCTTTGAAAGCCCAGAATCAGGAATCAGAGCCCAGTTTTCTGTGTGCTGATGCATGCAGTGCAAAGAGGCATCAGATTACTCATCAGAGTACCTCCCTTCTCATCCTGGCTTTTCTGGGCCTCTGTTTCCTCCTAGGTAAGACCTGAGGGTGGGGTGGCTATTTCTGTGCTGTGGATAGTGGCTTTCATTCCCAAGCCCAGCCCAGATGGCCACCCTGCCTCCACGGGCTCTGCAGCTGCAGCTCCTGGCCAAGGGTCCCAGGGGTACATTAAGAAAACAAGCAGCCGTGAAGATGAGGTCTGTGGGGAAGATTTGAATGGGGAAGCATGTCCTAAGGAGGGGAGCCCCATTGGAATTCAAGAAGGAAACTGTTGACTTCCTGGTTGGCGAGAACTGAAGCTCTCCTCCCTAGAGGGTTCTGCAGCCCCCAGACCAAGGAGTCCAGAACAGCCTCATCCTCCTAAACCCTCCAGCCCTGGCTTTGGCTTTGGGCTGTGTGTGTACACAGGCACTTGTGTGGCACTTGTGTGCATTTATGCAGCAGCCTGGGGGCCAGAAGTCTGGCGCTTCTTTCCAGGGGAGCGTAGGGATGAGAATGCCCTGGCCAGGGCTTCCAGCCAGGGAGCGGGAAGGTGAGGCTCTCCCTGTCCTCCCTCTCTGCCCTGAACTGGCAGCTGCAGAGCCCAGGAGGGGTGGGGATCCCCTTCATCTTGCCTGCTGGCATTTCAAGAGTGGCTTAGCAGCCCAGCTGGGAGGAGGGGTGGGACAGCCTTTCCAGCTTCCTTTTTGGGTTAATTGGTGTTCCCTCTAGTTACTCCCTGCTTCCTTCCCATCCCAGTTCCCATAGCAACTTGGCTATAGCAGCCAGAACTTGATTGAGCCCAGCGGTGGCCTGACTGAAGTGGGAAAGGGGATTCTATCAGAAAAGGAGGGCACTACCAGGCCAAGGCTTCCCACCCCACCCAGCCTCTACTGCTACCTCGGAGGCCCAGGATGGGTAAGCTCAGAGGAGAGGGCATGATGAAGAAGCCTGTTCTGCCACGGCTGGAGTTGGAAGAGCCTGAAAGCCCAGAGCAGACCTGGTTTCTTCGCTCTCCTCCTCTACGTACACCCTTGTGACCTGCCTGCCTCCTGAGTTGGGACTTCAAATTCACTGGTAGGGTTACCCAATTGGAAGAAGCCTGGAGCTGGAGTTGAGAAACCACTGCCACTATTTTATGAGTGTAGACAAGTCCTCTCCGTTTCCTAGGCCTCAGTTTCCTCATCTGTAAAATGATATCATACAGCTCAGCTGATGGTTCTCTGCATATTAAAAATATCTGAGCTGTTTTCAGAAACTACAGATGTATGGGCTCCACCCACAAAGATTCTGACTTAGTTGGTCAGGAGCGTGGTGTGAGCCAAGCAGGAGCTTTTTTTTTTTTTTTTTTTTTTTCCCTTTAAGATTATTTATTTATTTATTTTTAGAGAGAGAGAGGGAGGGAGGGAGAAAGAGAGGGAGAGAAACATTGGTAAGAGAGAAACATCGATCGGTTGCCTCCCTTATGTACCCCTACTGGGAATCAAACCAGGAACCTTTCACTTTGCAGGACAACGCCCAACCAACTGAGCCACACTGGTCAGGACAAGTAGGAGCATTTTTAAAAGACTTCCCTGGCTGAGTGGCTCAGTTGGTTGGAGCATCGTCCAATACACCAAAAGGTTATGGGTTCAATTCCCAGTCAGGGGACATACCTAGGTTGTGGGTTTTGATCTCCAGTCAGGGCATGTATGGGAGACAACCAGTTGATGTTTCTCTCTCACATCCATGTTTCTCTCCTTTCTCAAGTCAATAAACATATCCTCAGCTGAAGATTAAAACAATAATAAAATAAAAGACTCTCTGAGTGATTCTAATATGCATCCAGAGTCGAGAAGCGAGAGCAGAAGATCTCCAACCCTCTGGCCCTGCCTGAGTCTTGAGGGGTCTTGGCTCAGTGGGTCTCTCAGCTGACTGTTGTCTGGCTTGCAGACATTGCCTTTTCCCTGCGTGCCCGGGCTCCAGCAGGCACCACAGCTCTCCTAACCTGGCTCTTCCCGTCCTTGTGGACGGGTGCCCAGGGCCCCTGTGCCTTCACAAACAGGCCGGCCCCCTCTGGCTCAGTCCTAACGTGGATGAGACAGGGCAAGCTACTTAGGCGTGGCTAGGGAGGAGGGCTGCAGAGACCGAGGCAGGCTTGCTGCCCAGGTGGTAGCACTGAGAGCCAGACTTTTCACCTGAGAAGGATCCCAGGCCACCCGAAGCAGGTGGGCCAGCGATGGCCTCACCTCTCGTTCTGTGGACCAAGGAATTGGATTACCTATTGGCCCCTTGTCGCTCCTCTTCCTCCATTTCCCCTCATTAGCTCCTTGCCTGTTCCTGCCTCACCACCCACAAGCCTGGTGTCCTCCTCAGGCAATCTGCTCACCCACTTGTTGCCATGGTGACTCTGGCTGGGGTGGGGGTGGGGCTTGAGGGAGGGTCGCTGCTCGCCCACGGTCAAGCCACTCCTCTTCCCCTCTGGCTCCCTCTCTCTCCCTCCTCAGACCTCCTTCATCTTTCCTTGAGGGGACCAGGGGCGTGTGCAGCCACTGCAGCCTGTCCTTAGACTAATTGCAGTTGCCTGGAGGGAGGGCTGGAACTCCAATGGAGCCTTCTCACCTAGGTGCAGAAATGTTGACCTGAAAGCCCTCAGGGAGAATCCCTTAAGGGCCTCTGAACCCCTCACCCCTCCCGTGGAAGAGGGGGTGATTCCACACAGTTCAGGGTGAAGCTTGAAGTGGACTCTGGGTCCAGGGTGCAGAGATTGTGGCAAGACTGCCTGCCAACAGAGGCTCATCTTGGCACTCTGGGGTCTCTGAGGTCCCGGGGCCCTCCGCTCTAGGGATTTCCTCTTCTTTCCTGCCTTACATTTATTTCTTTCTCCTACTCTCTTTCTCCTTCTGCTCGCTCTTTCTTTTTTTTAAGGATTTTATTTATTTATTTTTAGAGAGAGGGAAGGAGGGGAAGGGAGGGAAACATCACTGTGGAGAAACATCAGTGTGTGGTTGCCCCTGGAACACCCCCAAATAGAGACCCGGCCTGCAACCCAGGCACGTGCCCTGACTGGGAATCAAACCAGCGACCCTTTGGTTCGCAGGCCAGCGCTCAATCCGCTGACCACACCAGCCAGGTGCTTCTGCTCTTTCTTAACCCCTACTTTCTAATATTCCCATCTTCCTCACTGCCTCCTTTCTCTCCCTGCTCACTCTTACCCTCGTCTTTCTGACTCCCTCTTTCTCGGCCCTCATCTTCACAGCCCCCTCCTACCCCCACCTCCTCACCCCCTGTTCTTTCTCACATTCCTCTCCTTTCACCCTTACTGCACCTCTTTACCTCCCGTACACCTTCCCTCTCTTTGTTACCCCGCTCTTTGTCCTTAACTCTCTTTTTTCCTAACCCTGTTATCAGCACTATTTCCTCCAACCCCCTACACTTCCTTACACACCTCCTCCCTTGTAGCCCCTTACCCCGCTGCCACTCTCTTCTGCCCCTTGGCCCCATCTCTGACCCCTCCAGCTGTCTCTTACCCTGCCTCTACCTTCCCGTGTTCTTTTCCACCCCCCTTTTCACTCCCTTCTCATTCCTTTGCACATACCTTTTATCCCAATAATTTCACTTTCCGTTCACATGAATAAAACGTAACACAGGCATGCCACAGACGTGTGCACAAAGATACTTCCTGAAGCATTATTTATAATAGTGAAAACTTGGCAATAACTTAAATGTCCGTCCGCAGGAGGTCAGTGGTATTTCCAGTCCACTCATACAAGATCATTCTGTTCTGTCAGCACATCATGCTCACCTCCACAGCTTTGTTGAAGCTGTCGCCTCAGCCAGGAATGCCCTCTCATCTCATCCCTACCCAACCATCTAAAATCCTACTGTGCATCCTCACTCAGCTACTATCCCCTTGCTGAAATCTTTGGCAACTTTTCTGTTTGCTCCCCTCCAATGGCCAGTGCTTGAACCTGGCCTGTGGTATGGATCATATGGTAGAGATTCAAGTTCCACGTGTCTCCTCATGAAACTGGAATTTCTCTGAGAGCAGGGACCTGGCCTCATTTACTCGTCCTGTTCAGACCGTTTTGACCTGTATTGCACTGAGTACACAATGGTCCATAAGACAAGCCCGTGTCTGTTTTCATGCAGAGAAACACAAAACAAAGATGCCGCCGATGTCATCCTCATGGTGAATAGTTAAGGAAAAGAGAGAATGATGAGGGTCAGCCTCTAGCTACAGTGCTCAGCGAAGACCCCCTCTGAGGAGGTGATATTTGAACTGAGGCCTAAAAGCTGAGAAGGACCCAGCTACGCCAGAAGCAGCGAGAAGAGCACTCCTGGCCAAGAGAATAGTATGTGCCAAGGCCCCGAGGTGGGAAGAAGTAGGTCATGCTCAAGGAAAAGAAAGAAAACCTCTGCATGTGGACACAGCACGACGAGCCTGAAGGGAGAGGTAGAAAATGAGGCTGGAGAGACAGAGGGGCCCAGTTATGCAGGGGCTTCAAGTCTGTGGTTGGAAGCTTGGATTTTAGCCTAAATGCTTTGACGCATTGGAAGCAAGGGAATAACATGACACAATGGTGCGTTCTGAGGTCATTCTTACTCCCGTGTGAGCAGTGGCTTGGAAAGACCAAGGGTGGAGGTGGGAAGGCCAGATAGGAAAGTGTTGTCCAGGTGACAAATGCCAGTGGCCTGCACAGAGCTGTGGCAGTGGAACGAGAATTGGCATGCATTGTGGATGGACTGAGTGTGTGGATGCAAGAAAAGTGGGGATTGAAGGCTCACACCTGCAATGCCAGCTTGGAACCCCGGGTGGGTGGCCATGGCCTGAAATGGTCAAGACTTGAGGGTTAGAGCAACAATTTGGAGTAAAAAAAAAAAAAATCAAGAACTTCATTCTAAGATTCAGAGCATGTTAAATCCCAGATGCCAGCGAGATATCTAAGACCCAAGCAATGCTTTGTTCCTCGCAGGGTTGATTTCCACCACAAGCCACTACCTCCCATCACCAGTGGCTTTGGAAAAGGCCAACGTGGAATTACATTGCCAGTTCGTGCTCACAGTGGGGCTATTTGTATTTTAGTGTAAATGTCTGAGGTTGGTGTGAGATGCCCTGACCATGTTGAAAGACCTTCAGCAGCAGAATGATCTGGACCCTTGTTCAAAATGCAGATCCCTGAGCCCACCTCAATCCTCTTGAAGCTGAACTGGAGGGGCTGCTGCGTATGTAACAGGTGCCCCAGGGGATTCTGAGGCACACAGAAGTCTGAGAACCATTGCTGTGAGGAGCAACCAGGAGAAGGTGCCCCTGAAGATATGAGGACTGGGTGTGGGCAGGGCTCCCACTCCAAGCATGAGAGTTGCCTGGGCATCCTGTTAAAATGCAGCTGCCGCCCTGACCGGTGTGGCTCTGTGGATTGAGCACTGGCCTGCAAACCAAAGGGTCTCTGGTCCCATTCCTGGTCAGGGCATATGTCTGGGATGCAGGCCAGGTCCCCGGTTTCGGGCGTGTGAGAGGCAACTCGATGTTTCCCTCTCTTTCTCCCTCACTGCCCCTCTCTCTCAAAGTAAATAAATAAAATATTTTTTTTAAGTGCAGGTGCTGCCCTGACTGGTGTGGGTCAGTGGATTGAGCATGGGCCTTCAAACCAAAGGGTCAGCAGTTCAATTTCCAGCCAGGGCACGCACCTGGGTTGTGGGCCAGGCCCCCAGTTGGGGGCACACGAGAGGCAACCACACAGTGATGTTTCTCTCCCTCTCTTTCTCCCTCCCTTCCCCTCTCTTTAAAAATAAAAAAGAAAAAAGTGCAGGTGCTGGCCCTGACCAGTGTGGCTTAGTGGGTTGAGCATAGTCCTGCAAAGTAAAAGGTCACAGTTCAATTCCTGGTCAGGAGCATGTGCCTGGGTTGGGGACCAGGTCCCCAGTCAGGCATCTACAAGAAGCAGTTGATCGAAGTTCCTCTCTCCCATCAATGTTTCTCTCCCTCTCTTTCTCCCTCCCTGCCGCTGACTTGGGTCTGGGGCAGGGCCTGAGATTCTCTGCTTCTCAGGAGCTTCTAGGTAGGTGATGGTATTGCCACTGGCCCGGGCCCATGCTTTCAGTGGCAAGGAGCTACATCAGTGATTCTCAATGGGAGATGATTCTTTCCCCCCAGGAGACATTCGACAATAGCTGGAAACATTTCTGGGTTGTCACAATTGGGGTGGGGGGTTGCAACTGATAACTACTAGGTAGAGGCAAGGGACGCTGCTCCATAGCCTACAGAGCATAGAGCAGTCCCTACTGCAGAGTTATGTAGTCTAAAACGTCAGTACGGTCACTGTTGAGAAACTCTAGGCTTAATGACAGCCAAAGAGTACAGAGCAGGGAACCTTTCTTAGCTAGGACCCAGCACCTATACCAGTGGGCTAAATGAGGGACAGGAAGTATACCTATGAGATAAAGCAAAGTCTCCAAATGAAGCATGGCATCTGCCCCCATCCACTTCTGGCCCACCAGCGCTGAGCATGGATTAAGTAGAGCTTGAAGGCACGTGTGGTGCCTGGTAAGGCAGATTCCTGGTTTTACTGAAAACAGCCCCTCACGTTTGTATTGCACTTTGGAGTTCACCAAACATTTTCCTACGGGTATTATTTGATGCATACAACACCCTAATGAGGAAGAGCAAGCATTATTTGATCTCTTTCTTGAATTACCGTCATCAGCCAAAGAAATGTTTGCTGAATTGAATAGAACTAAAATTGGCCCCATTAGAGGTGACCTCGGACGAGTGAGAACGCGTCTTTGGACCAAGCGTTAAACGGGAGGGCTGCATGGGACGATTGGTAAGATGCCTTCCAGCTCAGACACAGGAGTCATTTTGTGATTTTACCAGCGAACAGATTCTAAGTCTTGGACGATGGCAGCTTCAGAGACTCGGGACTCCTGGCTGTGAGATGGGAGATCTTAAGGGATGATGTAGTGGTCTTGACCCAAACCCTCTTCTCTTCCTGGGTCCTGGAGGCGGGTTGGTGAGCGCCCCGCCCCGCCCCCACATACACACACTACAAGTACACACGGGTCCTCATCCTTTTCCTCGGAGGTGGGAAGGGCCTGACGCCTGGGCTGACGCACTTTCCTTTTCCCACAGGCTGTCTACAAGGCCTGGCTGTGCTCAGAATACTTCAGCGTGACCCAGCAGGAATGTCAGCGCTGGGTGCCCTGCAAGCAGTACTGCCTGGAGGTGCAGACGCGCTGCCCCTTTATACTCCCCGACAATGAGGAAATGGTGTATGGAGGGCTCCCTGGCTTTATCTGTACAGGTAAAGGCAGGGCCTGGGGGAGGGGGGAGAGGGGAGGAGGCTGGGGCCCAGGGCAGACAGCAGGGAAGTCAGGTTAGAAGAAGGTTAGTGTCTGGAGGAGCCGGCAGTGAGGTCCCCAGATTGGGATAAGAGCAAGCGGGATTTGGGCAGTGAGCGGAGCGGCCCTCTAGCTGAAACATGCCCGTCTGGGGAGTCATCCCAGAGCAAGCATCTGCAGGCCCTGGGAGAGAAGAGTCCACCCAAGGAAGCGGTAAGGGGCAGGGGGAAGGGAGTCCTGGCCTAGGCTCCCAAGCAGCAAGTGCCAGCGCTGAAAAGCTCGTCTCTAGGAGATGCGCCGCCTTCGCCCCCTGGGCACCCCACCACGCCTTCCTTATCCCTTGGCAGGGTTGCTGGATACTTCGCCAAAGCGGCCGGAAAGCAAGTGCTGTGACGTGCAGTGGGTCTCCTGTGAGTCAGAGAAGAAGAAGTTCAAGGAGTCAGAGGCCCCCAAAACCCACCACCAGCAGTTCCACCACTCCTACTTCCACCACTACCACCAACAGTACCGCCACTACCACCCCCGCCATGACCCCCCGGGCCACATCAGCCACAAGCCCCCCCTCCTGCCGGTCTCTGGGGGCTCCCGCCTCAGCCCCAGCAGGATCCGGCTCTATGTCCTTGTGCTCATGCTCCTCCATACCATGGTGTCCTTCTCCAGCAACCAGAGTGGTGGGGGGCTGGGGCTGGAGGCACTGCCTGCCCTAGATGAGGGTCTGACTCGGGAAGAGTGAGGGCAGAGAGGGAGGGCAGACCTCCACCACACACAGACATCAGCTCCAGCTCCCCCAGGGGGATGGGGAGGGGGCTCCTCCCATGGGAGACATAGGACCAGGTGGGGAGGGGCGGGGGAAATGGGGGACTACACATTGTCCCCAACCTATCTCCACCCCAAAAGCAGCTCCAACAGAAGGGCCACAGGGCCCCAGGGAGCTGAAAAACTCATCCAGGAGAAAACGTCTGGAGCAGCAGGCACCATCCCCCCTCCTAGGCCCCCATCCACGGGGCTTAGCAAACAAAAAGGGGGAGAGCAGGGGCTGGACGCGCCTACCCCTGCTGAGAGCCCTGACCGACCACAGGGAAAGAGGCTGTTCACCCGGCCTTGGCCCTGCAGGGAATGTTGGGGGGCCCAGAGGGGAGAAGCTCGTTCCCCTCTCCGCATTCCTTTTGTTGCCAAGATCCTTAATTCCCTTCTGCCCACACCCTGACAGGCGACGGCAGACGGTGCAGTGGCCCTTCTCCGTCGGGGACGCGCCCGGCGGGGGGGCGAGGTGCGCACAGGCGCAGCTGGGTCGGGACCCCAGTTAAACTGTGCACCAGCAGCCCAGGCAGTGAGGGGTAGGAACACGGTGCAGAGTGAGTGGGGAGAGAGTGGAGATAGGGAACCGGGAGAGGAGAGCTGTGGGCAGAGGGCTGGGAGAGATGGCTGAGCGGGCTATTGCTACCTGGCTTTGGGGAGGTGGCTGATCAGCGTTGAGGCAGGCTCAAGGACAGTTCCCCAAACCCAAAAGGGGTGTCTCAGGAGCCCTCTGGGGAAAGAGTACAGGAACTGGGTCGTGGGGCCTCAAAACTGAAGGCTGAGAGGACAGGTCAGACTGCCGCTGTCTGAAGGGCCATATCTTACAGAAGGTGCACATACTCCCAAGGGCCGCTGTTGCCCTGGAGATCTTGGCCTTGGGGCCAAAGACGTTTCCATTTCTGATCTCCACGGGGAGGAGGGACTTATGCCCAAGTGGGTCAGGCCTGGCCTGGGTCCCCACACTCCCCCGTCTCATCCCAGCCCAGGCCTCCATGAAGGAGAACCTGGCGGCACTGCCCCAGGGCTTTCCAGAGATGAGCCTCCCCCATGCCCACCCTGTCCCTGTCCCCAGCCTACCAAAGAGTATTTGTCCCTTCCCACCCCTGACCCCATGGGTTACTATCCCAATTGTGGAACAACCAGACTCCTCCTCACCCTGTAGCAGGACCCCTGATCCAGTACCCCTGCCCCTTGTTGGAAAACATCCAGAAACTGGCAAAAGGACCCACTGAATAAAGAGAACGTGCTGCCATCATTGCGTGGCAGACTTGAACTGTTCAGCTGGGTTAGAGGGTTGAGCCAGAGAAGAGGCGGCAAGAGCCCTCCGGGGGCCTTTTGCCTTGTGCTGATCTCTTGAGAGTGGGAGGCCACGTTGCCTGGGACATCTCAAAGCCAGCAGGGAGCCAGAACGCTGTTCCTGGCACAGGCCACGGGACTTTGGTGCCAGAAGAGCCTATGGCCTAGGATGTGAAGGGGAAGGGGATCAGGAGGGGACAGCTGCAACCGGTTGGCTTGGGGGACAAATGGGAGACTGCCCTTGTAGAGAGGGAGTCACTCAAGGGCCTCAGCCATGTCCCAAGCAGACGCCGTGAGACTGCGGAGTCCTCCCCTGCCAGTTCTCTCATTTCTCACAGCGTGCCCCATGCCCTGACCCACGTGCCCTGCGCACACACACCCGCTCGGCCCTCAGCACTTCGGGCCTGGCCACATACCCCACCCCTAGAGTGCTCTTTTCAGCTGGGGAGGGACAGAGGTGCTGGCTTCTTCCCAGACATGCTTGTGTCCACATGAGAGACCCTAGGCACTGCCTTCTAACTCCTTCATCCTCAGGAGGGGGAAGGGGGGGCTGGGAAGGAACAGGGGACCTTAGGGCCCTCTAGGGAACGACCCTTGGAGACTCCCATCCCCTCTTCCCCCTCACCAAGTGCCCAGGAGACCCCTGGCTCAGACCAGCCCAGGCCCTTGCCCGGTGGCAGGGGAAAGGGGCACCTCACTCCACCTCGAAGTCATTTGACTGTCCCTGTCCACCCCACCACCCAGATCTTAGACCACCCTGCAAGCTGCCCTGCCCTCTGCCCAGACAGCAGAGCCGGGCAGCTTTCTTACGCCATTTTCTACACTGTGCTTCATGAGTAGGACTTTCTTGCACTAGTTTCTATGACTGAGTCTCCAAGCTGGATTCCTAGCAGTCCCCTGCCCCTTCCTCCCTCACCCAGCTACCATTCAGTTGCCCCCCTTCCCCTGCCTCTGTGTTTCGGTGAGAGTCTTTGTACGTGCACTGCTTTCTGTTTCGTTGCGTTGTGGGGCAGAGGTCTCTCTGCTCTTGTTGAACCCCATAAAGAAATAAATGGTAAGACTTGGTGATAACCCGCCCTTCGTGGTTGTATTCTGTGGAATCCAGCACTGCTGCCCTACCTGAGGAAACGGCCTATGGCTGGGGGGTGGGGGGGAACCAGAGGATGCTGACCCTGTGCCTGGCCCCTTGATGGCTCAAGTGGGCGGGGGGCACTGTGTAGTAGGCTATTCTAGGCAGGAAATCACAAACTCAGCCTCCTGCAGGAATCAGGCAGATAAGCGCCAGGGAGTGAGGGAGTGAAATCGCTGGGGCAGGGGTCAAGTGCAGACTCTGCTTTGCGGAGGGGTGTGGAATACAGGGTGCATGCAGGCTATGGGGGTGCTGCTCAAGCCCCAGGTAGTCTTTGGGAATGTGGGCCCAGTATTGCCAGATCTTCTCATTCTTCAGGGGCAGTCAGAACTCAAGAGTTTATACACAAAGCCCTCTGATTTCTAAATGTTGGCTCAAATCGAAGCCACACAAACAAACCAACCTCTGCGTGGACTAAACACATCCGCAGGCCCCACATAGCCTAGGGACGAGCAGTTCTGCATGTTTGTCGCAGCTTTTGGTTCTAGTGTACCAGCGTCACCTCCTACACCAGCCCCTTTTCCCACCGCCGGAGGGAAAGGCACTCAGGAAGCACTGCTGGGGGGAGGGGTGGGAGTTGCTGCAGGAAGAGCCCTCCACAGTTACCACCTTCACACTGCTGAGGGGGCTGAACGCAGAGCGGGAGTTAGGAAGGAACCTGTCCGCACTGAACTGCTGAGTTCAAGAAAACACAAGTCCCCCAACTCCTGGGTAGTTAACGTAGCGCGGAGGTTAGGGAGTGGTGTCCAGAACCAGAGTGCGTGAGTTCAAAGCCTAGTACCTCCGGCTTCCGCTTGTCTGACTCTGCACAAGCTCCTTGACCTCTTGGAGCCTTTGTATCCTCATCTGTCACAGGGGTTACTGTGAGAGCTGGATGATGTGCACAAAGCACTCTGCACAACCACTGCCACAGAGGAGTTGTTCAAATGCGGATGGTTATTGTTGTCATAATAACGTGTCTTCTCTTTCCTTCACCTCCACCGAAAACGGTCACCGAGTTCTGTCAATTCCACCTCTGCAATATGTGACAAATCCTTCCCCTTTCCAGCCCACTGCCACTCAGCCATTTCGGGCCCTCAGTGGCTCTTGCCTGGGCTTCTGCAATGGCCTTCCAAGTAACTAACCCCTTATTCAGTCCCTCCGGATCCAACCCAACACCCCCCAGCACAGGGCGCTTAGGCTCTTAGGAGACCGTCCAGAAATACTTTGCTAAAAGAGCTGCTGCCATAAAGTATACGTCTCATCCTCCTAAAGTGAGCGCATTACATCTGTGATCAAGAATATCAGATCACTCCACATGGCCTATAGAATCAAGCGTCAATTTCTTAGCATGACTTTCAAGGATGTTTGTATTCTGACCCTGTCCTTCCATTCTGCTCTTCCACCACGGGCCATCACATGCGTGTGTCCCAGCCCCATTTCGCTGCTGCTCGTTCACGGGAGCTCTGCACCTTTTTATCTGCCCTTCGCTCCCATTGTTTCTTCTGCCTGAAATGCCTTCTCTGCACCACTGCCTATCACTGCCTTACCCAGTTGTCAAAGTCCGGCTCCAATGCCCCCTCTGCTATGAAGACCTCCACATTCCCTTTCCCCCAAGCTGAAAACAATCTCATCCTCTTCTGTACGTCTATAGCACTTTGTGCCTTAATTGTGGTACTTGTTACATCCTACCTGTATTGAACTTAATCATTCATTCATTTAAAATATACCTATTGAGTCCTGGCTAGTGTGGCTCAGTTGGTTGGATTGTTCTGTAAGCCAAAAGGTCACCAGTCTGATTTCCGGTGAGGGCACATGCCTAGGTTGTGGATTTGATCCCCCGGTTGGGGAGCGTGCGTATGCATGTAAGGGAGGCAACCAATCGATGTTTCTCACATTGATGTGTCTCTCACACATGGATCTCTTTCTTTCTCTCTCTCTCTCTCTCTCTCTCTCTCTCTCTCTCTCTCTCTCCCCCCACCCCAACCCTCTTGCTGAAAAAATAATAAATGAAACCATTCTTATTGAGCAATTGCTATATGGGAAGCACTGTGCTGGGGACTCAGAATAGAATACAGCAGTGAAAGATAGACACATGATGATCTGCAAGATAATATCAGGTCATGTGTTCGACAACCATAATATGCTTACTATAACATTCAAATTTTTATTTTGCCACATGCCCATGAGGAGAGTCGGGCGCTCTTGGCCCTGGGCATAGGAAAGAGTCATAGAGGGACTGGAGGAGGCTACGCACCCACAGTGCTAAGGCAGTAAAGGGTCCAATGGCTGGGTCAGGGAAGTAGCCCTACCAGGCACATGTCCTTTGGCCACTGCAGCCCTCTTTCTGAGCGGCCCCTCTGATCCGAGCCCCGGCCCTGGTGTTCTCCCTTCAGTTCAGTCCAACTGCAGACAGCCTCCGCCTCTTCCAGCCTCAGCATTGCGAGGAGGGGGTGGCAGTGGCTCACAGCCCTGGAAACGCAACAGAATTACCTGGAGAGTTTTCACTCTGGCTCCACCAGCAGAAATTTGGATTTAGCTAGTCTGGGTCGGAGTCCCAGCTTCAGCATTGTTGAACAAACTCCACAGTGATTCTAATGTGCAGCCAGGTTTGGCAATCATGCGATGAAGAGAAGGCTGGAAGTACATGAAGATTTTGTTATTTGAGGATAAGTGGTGCTAGAAAAAGGCCACTTACCCTGAATCCACTTGAAGCAGAGACCAACATTTCACAGCAGAGTAGCGGAAAAGGAGGGAGAGGGTTTGACTGGGATTTTGCCTTGAGAAATAAAATTGAAAATGTGGAAAATAATTTTGTTTAAATTTAAAATAATGTGTAAATAGCCTGGCCGCACTGCTCAGTAGATTAGAGCAACATCCCGACACATCAAGGTTGTGGGTTCGATCTCTGGTCAGGGCACATACAAGAATCAACCAATGGATGCATAAATAAATGGAACAACAAATCGATCTCTCTTTTCTAAAATCAATAAATAAAATATAAAATAAAAACAAATCTTTAAAAAATAAAATGTGTAAATAATTCCAGCTATGCACTAATTCTTAGAATGAACAGAAAATGAATCAAGCACTGTGGAAATAATGTAATTTTCCTGACCAAAGCGCGTGAGAGCAAAACATTGACTTTTGCCACACAACCATAATCACATAATCAGTATTTTTTATTACTGCTTCAATTTCATTGCTAGTGATCCATTCGTTTAGATTTTTCTATTTCTTCCTGATTCCTTGGAAGGTTTTATGCTTCTAGAAGTTTGTCCATTTCTTCTCAGTTGTCAAATTTGTTGGCATATGACTATTTGTAGTATTCTTTAAGGATTCTTTGTATTTCTGTGGTGTCTGTTGTGACTCAATAATAAGCAATCTTGTTTTGTTTTTCAAAATTAGAGTGTTTCTTCAATTATTGCAAGGACCTCTTGTTATCCTTTAAGAGTTGAATCATTCTCTTTGAAGCCTTGATCCTGTCATTACACAGGTCAATTTTCTCTTCTGCCAGTGGTAACTGGTCTGTCTCTGCCAAATCCCCACTTATCAAGGGCATGACACGGCATCAGAAATGGTCTTCAGCATCACTTTCATTGACTTCATGAAACCCTAAATCTTTCTCAAGACCTGCAGTTTCATTCTGAAATGTGTTGCATTGCGCCATGCTAACAATGAACAAGGGGCTGAAAAAGACATTAGACAGTGGGTATAGATAAACCGTATAGGGGTGTGAAACGAAGGGAGGGACTCACGTAGGGCTCCAAATAGTGACTATTTTGCGCTATGACAACTTTGCCTTTCATAAGGGCCCTTTTCCTTTTTGGGTTTTTAATCTGCTTATCTCTACAATGAAGGGGTGGGATTAAATGTTGTTATAAAGGTTACATAAATTAACTTCAATGAAATAATATTCATGAAAGTGTTAAGCACAGTTCCTAACACAGAAGAGGAACTCATAATTCCTGCTTTTATTTCTTTCCCAAAACGTGGTTAGATTCTTTTAGAAGACATTAAGGACAAAGAAGGAAAAGGAGAGAAGTGCATCAGAGTCACTAGAAAGAAGCCCCAGAACTTCTGCCCCAGGCTAAGGTTTCTGTCTCATTGCCATTTCCTCCTGTCATATTCTCTGTGGAGGGGCACTAAACGCTGAGCGCCTGTTAGACTAAGTGCATGGGGGTGTAGAATCCAAAGATCAGACAGTGCAATCTGCTCTCACAAAGGTCCTGGGTAGGTTGGGAAGAAAACACGTGAACAGAAATTGTTCAAAATACCTCTAGCATCTGACAATTTCTTCCAATTCCATTGTCACCACTTAGACCAGGCCACCATCAACTCATCCTGGACCACTACAATGACTTCCTAACTGGTCTCCCTGCTTCCAATATTGCTATCACCACCCCCTCCCCCCACCACATTCCACACAGACTGATCTTTAAAAAATGCAAATCAGGCCATGTCTCTCCCCTTCGAATATTCTCCAATGACTTCCCATCTCAATTGGAATAAAATCCACAGCGCTACACAACCTGTCACTTGCGTATCCCACCCCGTAAACAACACTTTTCACTACCCTCCAGCCACTGTGTCTTATTACTTTTCCTCTGATATAGATTTGTTCCTGTCTCAAGACCTCTGTATGTGTCCTTCCTCAGCCTGAAACATTCCCCCAGATTTTTGCAAGGCTGGCTCTTTCTCATGATCACATCTCAGCTCACATGTCACTTTCTCAGAAAGGCCTTTCCTGACTAGTTACTAGTTATGGTGGTGCCCTTCTTGCCCCCCTGACACTCTCCCAGATCATTCAGCTTTTTAAACAATGTACTGCTGGTAACGATTTGAAATTATTTTGCTTATGCATTGGCTTTCTTGTTCATTGTCTCTCTCTTTATTTGAATGGAAGCTCTGAGCTGACAAGGATCTGTGTGGTCCCTGTCTCCCCAGTGCCTTAGTAAAGGTTCACCTAGTGAATGGATCGGGATGCAGGACCACAGTGGTTTATTCGGGCAGAAGTGAGCCGGAGCAAGAGATAAAGCTTGAAAGATGGCTTTGCGGAGGTCCACTGGGAGCCATGGAAGGTTGTTGAGCTGAAGAGGCATATTCTCAGTTGACCTGGAGTAAGACTCATCTAATGCCATGTGCTGGGTGGATTGGTGGGTGAAATGAATGGCGGGTATGGTTTCAGAGTCCGTCAACCGCTATGGGCCCCACCTTCGCATTTGCTTGCCTCCAAGCCTTCCCCCAAGCTGTGTTCCATTCAGCTCCCCCACTCTTCTGGGGCAACACAAGAGCCCTGACTGCCTTTCCCTGCCACCGGCCGCTGGGTGGCGCTGTGGCTCCTCTTACCCGGGCAGGAGGCGCCAGGCAGGCTGAGGCGCAGCCGCCGAACCGGGCCTGGCGCGGAGGTCCGGCGCCGCAGGCCGAGCGGGCTCTTTCTTGTCCGCCTTTCTCCCACTTCCTCGCTGCCCGGCCTCCAGGCCCGTTCCCGCCCCCATCCGCATCCCGGACCTCCTTTGCCTGTTTCCCCCCTCTCTCTCTAAGGCTGTCCTTGGCTCACCGACCCTGCAGGCCAACGTGGGGCCAGAGGCCCAGGGGCCGGGCAGGACGCTTTTGTGGCTGGGGCCGTGGAGCTCTCCCTCTTTACAACCCATCCAGGCCTCAGGCCTTCCCTGGTCCCAAGGACAATACAGAGTCCCCGCAGCTGCCACCCTGAGCACCCCGCCAGCCGGCGGGTCCAGCCAGGCCCGAACTAAAGGGATGTCAGGGCTGCAGGGGCAGCTTTTTTGATGAAAAGGGGCCAGAGCCATTAAGGGCCAACTCACCGCTTATGTTAATAGCCCTGCCTTTCTTCCTGGCCTCTGGAGCAAGAAGCCAGTCAACTGGGACTCCTTCATTGGTCCCTTCTACTCCCCTATGCTATAACCTATATCCTGTATCTCTCTATGTGTATTCTATATCTTAAACTAATCCCTCCAGCCTTACTGCTATTGTTTGCCCAGAGGCTCATCACCCCACAACTGGCTTCCCAGCCTCCAGCCACACACCTGGGCTCGCACTGGCTTGGCATCCTATGCTAGTAACGGCTCCAGTTGCTTGGAAAATCGAAAGCTGGCCTTCAGGGCCAACCACACTCTGACCGCACCATTTTGGCCTCGCCTCTACCCCGTTGTAGGTTGCCCTGAGTCAAAGAGGCCCTAGATCAGGAACTGAACACAGTGAGAGGCTCGCTGAGGCATCTATTGGCACTGCCCTACCTCATGAACGCCCTTTGGCAAGACTGCAGAGATGCAGAGAGCACAGGGCCCGCCTCGCCTAGGGAGCACAACCCTGTGCCCCTCCCTTTGTCTCCCGTCCCACCCCCCATACCCCCCCAACTGTATCTGACGCGCTGTCCTGCGATCTCTCTGTCCAATTCCCCATCCGCATTGCCCACTCACGTCAGACCTTCCTGCTGGTGCAGGAGGCCTCTTCTGAACAGCGCCAGTTCACAAAGTGGTTGATGATATGCGTGACCAGGTTTCTCCATAATGCTGAGTCGCACTTTCTTCTTGAGGAGCCTACTATTCACAGATGCTAAGACTATAGATAGCTCTTCATGAGGAAAGGTTGGATATGACTATCGAACTTAGCCGTGTTGAACCCAGCACACAAACGTGTCAACCAACATGGAAAAACACAGACGTGAACAGGAGAATAGGTAAAGGCAGATTTACTGGCAAACAAAGCACCGATGGTCTATTTCAGGCTGCCCTGTGCCCTTGGACTCCAGGATTCTGTGCCCACAGTTAGCTATGGCTCATTCATGGTCATGGAAGCGGCCTGCTGGACGAAAAGAGCTTGGAATCAAAAACATAACCATGAGAAAGGCGGGCTAAGAGGAGATGGCTCACCTTCCCTGGCTCCATCTCTGGGAGCTTCTCCTGGGAAAGGACAGCTTCCAGTCCCCCAAACAAACCCTATTGCCGAGACTGTCCTCTTCCACGTGTCCTACACATGGGACACAGTGACTTCCTGCTCCTCACAATAAGCCTGTGCAGTATGAGTAATGAATTTGGGTTGACAGATGAAGAAATCGAGGCTCACTGAGGCCAAAAGACCCACCCTCTTTCTCCCCCCACCCAAAAGAAAACCATTTTTTAAAAAAAGTCAGAGCAAAAGGCCAGAACTAGAAGCCAAGAATTCTAACTCCAAGAGCAGTGCCAGCATCTTTCCTCGCACAGTATCATGACCTGTCGAAGACTCAGAGCCAGGCCAACAAGCCCAGCACTGTACCCTCACTGTGTGCTCGAAGAGCAAACATAAACACAGGTCAAGTGCGACTGAAGCAGCAGAAATGGCTTTTGCCTGGCTCCCGGGCTGTGCCGCCACCTGGCCTGGGTTGCAGCGATGGCAGGGGGACTCAGATGAGGTTTGCAGGCCCAGCAGAGCAGCCGCCAGCCTCAAGCCAGACGCCTCCTACAGCGGAGGTCTCCAATGAGAGACTTTTGGAGGCATTTTGTTTAGCTTGGCAGTGTCAGGCAGTCAGTGCTTCAATTTGACTTGCGTTTCCTCAATAAGACATTTAGGTGTTTTGTGTTTTTTTTTTTTAATTTCATTGATTTGAGAAAAAGAGAAAGAAACATCGATTTGCTGTTCCACTCATTTATGCGTTCATTGGTTGCTTCTCCTATGTGCCCTGACCCAGGATCGAACCTAAATCTTGGCATATCAGGATGACACTAACCAACCGTGCTACCCGGCCAGGGCCAAGACGCTGAAGTTTAACAAAAGTTTAAGAAGAATATAGTTATTAAGAGCATGGCCTGGATTTGCATCCTGATTCTGCCACTTGTGCCGTGTGATTCTGGGAAGGTTACTTACATTCTCTCTGCCTCACTTGGCTCATCTGTGAAATGGAGCTGAACAGCAGCAGTCTCCCTCACAGAGTTACGGTGGCTATGAAGTTAGGGTATCTAAAGCACTTAGAGTGGTGCCTAACTCCTAGTAAGTGCTCTATAGGTATTTGCTATTATTGTTATTATTATTATAGAAATTGTTTCTGGCTGGTTTGGCTCAGTGGATTGAGCGTCGGCCTGCGAGCTAAGTGTCGCTGGTTCGATCTTCCAGTCAGGGCACATCAGAGAAGGAAAACTCTGACTCCAAAAAACCTCCGCTGCCTTGCGGCATACCTCTTCAGGGGAAAGGCTAAGGGAGTAAACCCCGACAGAAAATCCGGAGCCGGAGTCCCTAAGGCGGTTTGACGTTGTAGTCAACACCGGCAACTCCTGCGGCGCACCTGAAGCCAAGCTGTATTGACTCCGTCTTTCCCTTGGACCCTTCAGCTGCGAAGAGAGGGGGGGTCTGCTGCATGGGCAACAGCAGACCCTCCATATCACCCTGCCCGGGCTCTGTAGCTTCAGCTTCGCTGGAGAGGACACTCCAGCGTCATCGTAAGAGGTCGATTCAACACGGGAGGAGACAGATACCGTGTCACTCCCGAGTCGGACTGCGCAACCATTCTCGGCGGTGCAGATAGACTCTTAAGAAGCTACACCATCGTCTCTCGAGATGGACGGCTGCCGACGACGACGACGGATTATAGAAATTGAGGGGAGTTCACATGTAATCCATATTTCTAGCTTCTTAACAATTCAGGAGACCTGACAGTACTGGGCCCCCGTTGCCAGCTGGAACCGAATCTGCCCTCTGCAGATGAAGTGTGCTCTCTCGTGGTCAGCCCCTGCCCCACGAGTCCCCATTTGGGCCCTGACACTGAGGGTAGGTGGCAGTTGCCTTTCGTCATATTACATGCAGCTTGCTCCATGGGTCTCCATTGCCTATCAGGTTTCTAAAACCAGTCTGTCAGCCCTGGCTGGTGAGGCTTGGTGAATTCAGTGCTCGCCTGTGAACTGAAAGGTCGCTGGTTTGATTCCCAGTCAGGGTACATGCCCGGGTTGTGGGCTGGGGGGCATGTGAGAGGCAACCACATGTTTCTTGCCCACATCGATGTTTCTCTCCATTTTCTCCCTCCCTTCTCCTCTTTCTAAAAATAGATAAATAAATAAATCTTAAAAAAAAACCAACAGTCTGTCATCTAGTTTGTCAACTGGCTGCTGCCTAAAAGGTTCAAGGGGCAAAAAAATGTGGCCAAGTAGAAATTGTTAGCCAGTGGGGATATTGTTAGCCCATTTGGGTTAAACCCCTACCAGGCCTTCACTCCCATTCTTCTAATGCCCCTGGATGGCACTTAGTTGAAAATTAAGCTATGATGTTCCAGAGCATTCCCTCTTAGAGCCTCACAGTTGGGTTTAAAGTCTGGTTCAAGGGTAGGAAGATATACCCACACACATGCCAAATTATGTATGTTCAAGAATAGTTTTTGCAGCACTGGGAATAATATAAATGATTAGAAGGACCCTGAATGTCATTGGTAAAAGTTAAATAAAATTTGATGCATACACAGGATGAAATACCATCCAGCCATTAAAAAGAACAGCAGCTGTGTGTGTACAGAGTACTTCTACCTTGGTGGGAGGAGAAATGGGAAATATAAATTTTTATACATATTCACTTATATTTAGAATATCTCTAGATGGATATATGAATATAGTATGAGTGTAAAGTATCTGTGGAAGTTTATATCAGGAAACTGCTGAGCATGGTTGTCTCTGGGGAAAGGAATTGTGTGATGTGGGAAGGAAGGAGACATGCTTTTTTTCTTTTTCTTTTTCAGATTTCATTTGTTTATTTTTAGAGAGAGGAGAAGAGAGAGAGGGAGAGGGAGAGAAACATCGATGTGTGAGGGAAACATTGACCAGTTGCCTCTTGCAAGAGCCCCCAACCAGGGACCTGGCCCACAGCCCAGGCATGTGCCCCAACCAGGAATCGAACCGGTGACTTTGCGGGATGACGCCCATCCCACTGAGCCATATCAGTCAGGGCAAGACATAGTTTTTTTCAAGATACATCTTTTTATGCTTTTTAAGTTTTGCACCATGAAGCTAATAAAAAAAAAATGTCGTTTTAAGAAATTCTGTAGTACATTCAAAAGGAAAACTGCAATGAACAAATAAGCAAACAAAACTGACTCCAAAGTCTCTCAAGAGACAACCTGAAATCACCTGCCAGTCAAGAATGGCTGCATGGGAGACAACGTGGCACCTGTAGCATCCAAACCCTTGCTTAGTAAGCTGCTTTGCCAAGTCATTGCCATAGCCATCATTCCACGTCCAAGTGTACTTAAAGCAGTGTCACTCTGGTCCTTCTTGCCCAGGCTGCCTTCTCTGCTCTGGTCAGCTTGGCTTTACTCAACCTCTAAAAAAAAAAATCCTAGTATGCCCTGCCTCCTGAGCACCTGGAAGTGAAGGTTTCTGGGAATGGCAGCTGAGGTAGAAAGGGGTTTGGCAAAAGTGATACGCCCAGTCCTGGCCAGGTTGCTCAGTTGGTTAGAGTGTCATCCCAATATGCCAAAGTTGTGGGTTCAATTCCCGGTCAGGGCACATACAAGAATCAACCAATGAATGCATAAATAAGTGGAACAACAAAGCGATGTTTCTCTCTCTCTCTCTTTCTCTCTCTCAAATCAATGAATAAAAATATTTTTTTAAAGAGATATTGGCCTTTTTTAAAAAAAGAGTGATATACCTGAAGACCACGACTTAAATATTCTCCTTCTCTGAAAGTGTTTCTCCCAGTCATCTGGAAGGGAACTCCAAAGTGGGCAGAGCTCTTATGTCTGGGCAGGGCACCCTCCTAACCAAGGCCTACCTCCCTTACCTGACCAAGGGTCCCAGTTCATTCCAACAGACTTTTTAAATCTTAAAAAAAATAAGATAAAATAAAATAAAAAAACACCTCTGCAAAACACCCTGACTGGTGTGGCTCAGTTGTTTGGGCATCGTCCCACCAAGCAAAAGGTCGTTGGTTTGATTCCCGCTCAGGACACATGGCTGGGTTGTGGGTTCAGTTCCCAGTTGGGGCATGTATGAGAGGCAACTGATCGATGTTTCTCATGTCGATGTTTCTCTTCTTCTCTTTCTCCCTCCCTTCCCCTCTCTCTAAAAATAAATAAGTAAAACCTTTAAAACAAAACTCTGCAAAGCCATGGGCCAGGTACAAAGGCCCCAAGGTGCCGGGGATACAAGATGAAGGACTGAGTGCCTGTTTTCAAGGGACACAGAGTCTGGATTCTGAAAAAAGTCTGAGTTGGAATGAATCTGGGGGAGATAACTGAGATGACAGTTTTCACCTAGAAGTCTGTGGGCGCCCTGGGGCTGTACAGAGGAGCTTCAGGAGTTCTGCAAACATCAGATGTGTGGGCAGGTTTCAGACAGCAACCAAGAGCTGTAACCCTTCATTTCCAACCATTGATGTGATCAAAATTGCCTCATAATTTTGACTGATTCCCTTGACAATAGGTAAGTGACATAAATTTGAACTTAATAAACACATTTGCATTAACAAAACACTGCTTTCATCTGTTGTATATAGTAGGGTTCTCTGTAAGATTTCACTAAAAAGAAGAGGGCTCCACTGCTTTAAAAGGTTCTCCTTGTGAGAGACAGGCTCATGGATAGGAAGAGTGTTTTGATGGCTGCCAGATGGGAGGGGGTGTAGGGGAATGGGTGAAGAGGTGAGGGGATTAAGAAGTACAAATAGGTAGTTACAGAATAGCCATGGGGATGTAAAGTACAGTATAGGAAATGGAGAAGCCAAAGAACTTACCGCATGACCCATGGACATGAACAATGGTGGGGGCATTGCCTGAGGGAGTGCGGGGTGCTGGGTGGAGGAGGAGCAAAGGGGAAAAATCAGGACAACTGTAACAGCATAATCAATAAAATATAATTTTTCAAAAAGCTTCTCCTTGTTTGACAGAGAAAGAAACAGACTCCGAGAAAAGAAAGGACTTGCCCAAGGTCACAGAGCCTACCAGAAGTTGAGCCTGAACCTGTAAGGTCGCCGCCAACAAGTACTAGGTCACGTCTTAGTATTGAATAAAAAATCTGAATTGAATATTGAATATAAAATCTGAATTAAGAATTGAGTTCAGGCCCTGGGTGGTTTGGCTCAGGGGATTGAGCACCAGCCTGCAAACCGAAACATCTCCAGTTCGATTCCCACATGCTTGGGTTGTGGGCCAGGTTCCCAGTTGGGGGCGTGCAAGAGGCAAGCAATCAATGTTTCTCTTGAACAACAATGTCTCTCTCTCTCTCTCTGCTTCCCTCCTTTCTCCCCTCTCTAAAAACAAATAAATAAAATCTTTTAAAAAAATAAAAACGAATTGAGTTCGGCCAGGGGCATCCTACCCTGTGGGATCTTAGCAGGGCCAGAACAGAAGTCTCAGGACACTTTGGAGCTCAGCCAGGCCAGAAAACCACCACTGTTTCCATCACATGAACTTCTTACTGGGCCTAAGCTTTCAACAGGCTCCAGGTCTAGGCTTCATTCTGTCAAAGGCACCCTCGCTCCTGATCGCTCTGTTCTCTGGGGCTTCCAGGGATTCCCTCAAGCCAGAGCCTGGGCTAAGACAGCCAGAATTTATTACTTGCTCAACATGGCTTGACTTCCAAAGGCTGGGTCTGAGCTCTGAGCCTCTTGCTTGCCCTTCCTGGAGGCTCACCTCTCCTGCCTTGTTCCAGCTCATCCTGCCATCTCCCTCCCAGGTGTCTGCCCCTTCCACACCCGCTTGCTGGCAGACATTCCTGTGCCCCCCCCCCTTAGCCACCCCTCCCCCTGAAACCACTACTGCGGCCTTTTATCTTTGCCCCAGAAGCTCAGCCCTCCGGTCCCTTAATTGTTCAGGTTGCTCTTTTCTGAACTCACTCCAATTGAGCTCCATAAATTGAAGATAATTGGACTGTCTCACTCAAGTTACGAGGCCCTGGGGCAGTGTCTTCTTGGTGTGGTGCAGTCCTGCCCAGGAAGGGGGGTGGCGAGGGGAGGGGCACAGAGCAGGCCAGCCTAGGGGTCTGGCTCCAGGTCACAGTCCGGACAGCCCACCACCAGCTAAGCTTTGCAGCCTAGACTCCTGCCATCCTCCCTAGCCCTCGCAGGTCAGCGGCCCCAAGACGTGCTAGCCCTTTCCCTGGCAACGACATGGAAAGCAATGGTCTGGTATATAAGGTGGTTTTTCAAACAGTGTCCAAGAAGTGCTAGAACTCCGGTGGAAAGGCCCTCTTGGGGGGTGGGGGGACACCTAAGCAAGTCATCAGGGAAGAGCTAGAGGCACATGAAGGGAAACTCACTCAGACTGAGGAAAATCCAGGGCAACTTGCCGTGAACATGGGCCATTCCACAGAATAACATCTCCCCAGAGACATTTACATCGCCTCCCATCCTGGCTACTGCTAGGAAGGTTGACTTGGCCAATCTAAGGTATCCATGGAGAAGTGGGTAACTTGCTCTAAGGGATGGCTAGAGCAAGGAGCGAGGGGCTAAAGAAATGAGGCTTTGCTCCAGACTCAGGATTCCCTCTCTGCCTGCCATCTCATGAATCATGACATCCCATTGCCCTGGCACTGCAGCGGGCCAGGACGTGTCCTGGAGCAGCTTTTTGGCCATTCTTCCTGGACGTGACAAATGCTCTCTCCCCTCCCCAACCAGGCTCAGGCTCCACACGCTTACCCCATTTTGGCCAAAGCTCCCGTCCCTGTCCAGCCATAGCCCCGAAGGCAGTGGAACCCGCCCTCGTACCCTCAGGGCCCAGCATGGAGTCTGGCACCAAGTACATGTCTGTTGAGAAAAAGAGATGACTTACCAAAGGCAGTAACTATGGTCTGAACCCTTCCGCGCCTTAGGCCTTTACAAAACCTACCTCCTTCCTTCCCCTTGTGGGTCTATCATAACATCCCCTTGTGGGCAGTGACAAGGCGGGGTCGTGTGGTCTGTCCTCTTGCCCCCAGCTGGGACTGCATCCAAATGCCCCCAATCAGAAGGCTTCTAAGACTTTCATAAAACCAGGCGACAGGGAAGCAGCTGGGCCGTTCTTGCAAGAACACTCCAACTGGGAATCAGAAGACCTGTGACGAGATCCGCTCTTGCACTCCCTGGCTGGAATCTCAATTACAAGCGAGGAAACAAGGCTGGAAACCAGGAACAGGCTTTGCATATCACCCCGGAGAGCGTTTGGACATCCATTCATTCAACAACACTTGACCGAATACCTACTATGTCCCGGGTGCGGTGACGAAGGCTTTCTGTCCCTGTGGCTGCCGAGCGAAGCAATCACCGAGGAGCAAGAGTGCAGACGGGGAGAGACAAGTCAGGAGATGACATCGCTAGTCGTGTTGAGAGAGAAAAAACCTGAATGAAGGCAGTAGCTCTGCAGCAAAGCAGACTCACGGGGGAACTCTTTAGGAGGTAGCATTGCTAGGACTTGATGATTAATCGGATGTGGGGGTTGAGGGAGAGAGAGGACGCAGCAGATAACTACACCCAGGTTTCTGTTGTGAGAGACTGAGTGAATAATGGTGTCACCAATAAAGATGAAAAACACCTGGCTCTGGTTTCATGGTCTGATGAAAGGATTTAGGAAGATAATGAGCTTGGTTTGGAACATGGAAAATTGGAGGAGGAGGAGGAGGCGGCGGCAGCTCGATATCCTCCTTAGTGTGAGGCTATCCAGGGAGAAACATTGAGGGCTAATGACAGAACCTTGAAACCTGCCAACTTTTAAAATACATAGAAAAGTGTACTTGTGGTGCAGCCATGAAGACGGAGAAGAAGCAACCCGTCCAAGAGGTAGGAAGTGAGCCATGGGAGGGGGAAATCACCAGAGCCAAAGTCGGTTTTCAAAAGGCCAACGTGGTTAGCACAGACGGTGTGGAGAAGAGGCCCAGCAAAAGGAAGGTCGGCAGATGTGTCTGCGGAGTTGGCCTTGACCACTGCGCATGCGGTTAGTTGAGCAATGGGCGCCTGGTAGCCGAGGATTGAGGAGTAACTGAGAGGTGAGGAATGGAGACGCCAAGCGAGGCTGCTCCTTCTAGAAGCTTGGCTGGTGAAAAAACAAATGAAGACGGTAATTGATGGAAAAGACAAGTGCAGGAGAGAGGTTGAGAAGGTGAGCTGTGTGCACGCGCGCACGTGTACTCTCGGGGGAAGAAGCCAGCAGAGGTTGAAGGTTCAACAAAGAAGGAGTCATGATGATAGGATCCAGAACATAATTAGCCTTGTGCAGGAAACGGAGCGCTCTTCTCAGAGCAAAAGGAAAGAGGAAAGGACACTAGAAGATGGAAATAAGCTTATAGTTGTGAAAGAGGAGCTCACATCATGGTCTGTATTCAAAAAGGGGCAGCCCTGGGCCGGTGTGGCTCGGTTGGGTATCGTTCCATAACCGAAAGTTGTAGGTTCGATTCCCAGTCAGGGTACAAGCCTAGGTTGTGGGTTTGAACCCCGGTCTGGGCACATGCGATCCCTAGTCCAGGAGCATATGGAAGGCAACCAATTGATGCTTCTCTCTCACATCGATGTTTCTCTCTCTCCCTTCCTCTCTCTCTAAAAAGCAATGAAAAAAATGTCCTCAAGTGAGGAAAACGGGGAGGTGGGCAAAGTTTTACAATAGTGGTAAAGGGAAATAGGAGAGAGTGCTGAGTAGAAACGAAAGGATCAACAGTGTTCAGAAAACAAATAAAATTAGAAATCATACATTTGTAGTGGTACCCATCTGACTGACGTTTAATTTTCCCCCAGAAGTTCTGGCAGAAGAGCAGAGGAGACAGATTTGCCAGTTGTTGTGGGGTATGGGATTTGTAAGGTAAGTGCAATAGATAAGCAATAGGGTTTGCGTGGTGGTTATACTGGTGAGAATGTTCTGCCACAGGACCAGGATATGCAGGGAAAGAAGCAAGGATGGGGGGCTGCTAATAAATTAAGAGAAGCCTGGGCTGGTGTGGCTCAGTGGATTGAGTGCTGGCCTGTGAACCAAAGGATCGCCTGTTCGATTCCCGGTCAGGGCACATGCCTGGGTTGTGGGCCGGGTCCCCAGTTGCGGGTGTGCGGGAGGCAGCTGGTTGATGTTTCTCTCACACATTGATGTTTCTCTCCCTCTCTCTCTCCCTCCATCCCTTCTCTCTAAAAAAAATTGATTAAGTATTTTTTTAAAAATTAGGAGAAGATGGTGGAGTCAAGGTCTGAGGTGGTAATTAGACAAAAAAGGTAGCAGAGTAGCAAGTGCAAGATTGTAGCGAGGTTCTCGGAACGACAGGATTCTGAGGTAGCAAGATTCTAGAAGATATCAAAGTCAGAATAGGACATGAAGTTGACATTCTGAGGTATAGTGGAAGTGACAGTCATTAGAGTTAAGGGTGACAAGAACCTTCGAGGCCACAGCAGGAGTCCTCGGTCCTGGCCTACAATAGAAATATAAAAAAACATCATTGCCCTACTGGTACACTAGAATCACCTGTAAGATTTTTTGAATAACTGTGCTAAAGCCACCTCCCCAACCTTTCAGATTCAAGTGGCTTGAGTTGGTCCCAAGCATCAGCATTTTTAAAATTTTCCAAGTTGTTACCCAACAGGGGCCTGGCTCTGAGCGGGTCTGCCTGGGGCTGGCTGGTACCATGTGCATTCTCGACTTCATACAGGAAAGATTTAACAACGCAAGTCCAGGTGATTTTTAGAGGACACTTATTCAAGCTGGGGACAGTGAAACAAGGAAAGGCCTAGAATACTAGGTGGGGAAATGAGCATAGGCCGGGCAGTTTTGGCTCACTACGTCAGAGATAAGGGGGCCTTGGGGACAGGTTCAAGGGGTTAGCCGGAGAAGGGCTGGTGCTGCCCATTGTTCCCCTAGTTGCAAGTCTCGTGGGGACCCTTAGAGTTTAGGAGGTGCGTGCCTGTGGGGGAAAGAAAAGGGAGAGGGAAAGACACAGACGTGCTCCCTGGAGGGAGAGCACATGAGGGGACCTTCGTTTTGAGGGCTTTTTTTCATTTTCAGAGGTTTTAAAGGCTGAAGGTTAAGGGGAGGTCTTGGGGGGATTTCAATAGAATATTCCTCAGCTTTATGCTCATGTGCTAAAATTAGATTTATTCCCTTAACTTCATCTGTCCTTGGGTGTCATTGGCAAATGGCACTAACTGGATTTCTGCTATCTCCCTAAGTAGGGTGACTTAAGCTGTTTACCCTCTGGTTGGGAAGAAGTGCAAACCATTTACTCTTACGTGTCCTTGGTTTAGGGAAGATAGGATTTACTAGATGACTGCAAACTGCTTGTTTACCTGTCTCAGTTTCCCTTCTCTGTTTGTCCTGGCTTACTGGCCTGTCTCTCAAAGGGATTGCAGGTCGAGAACAGCTGGGCTGTAGAAATAGGTGGAATTATCCACATGGATGTTGGAATCAGGCAGTGTGACAACAGGAGTTGAAATGGCAAAGGAATATATAAACCAGAGGGGATCAAAATCCTCTAAGAATATGCCCCTGCCCAGTGTGGCTCAGTTGGTTAGACATCACCCTGCAAAGCAAAAGGTCACTGGTTCGATTCCCAGTCAGGTCACGTGGCTGGGTTGTGGGTCTGGTCTGCAGACAGGGTGCTTATGAGAGAGAAATGATCAATGTTTCTCTCTCACCTTGGTGTTTCTCTCCCCCTCTTTCTCTCTCCCTAAAACAAACAAACAAACAAAAAAAAAATCCCCTAAAAATGTGGGAGAGTGAATGACAGTGATTGGGGGCGGGGTGGGTGGGGTTAGAGGCTGATAATATCAAATGGAAAGAGCGTTGTGAGAGGAAGGGGTTGCCCCTGATAATGAGCAGTGTGGTCTGGAAGCAGCTGCAGGGATTCAGGTGCTGCTGAGCCTGCTTTGAGGCAATGTGCTGGAGGGGTGCAGGAGGCAGAGCTGGGCTGTAGAGGAAGTATGGTGCCCAGGAAGAACCTTTTTTTCCCAAGTTAGCTCAGGAAGTACCGGATGCAATCAAAGAAGAGGTTGAGCCTGTAGAGGAGTTTGCTTACGTTAGAGTGGCATTTCCAGAGCCCACGCTGGAATCAGGGCTGGCACGCTGCTCAGCGCCAGATGTGCCATTCACATTGGGAATGATGGAGCTGGCGATGAGGGAAGTCCAGAACAGCACGGGAGGGAGAGGGAGAGAATGTGACCGTGTGAAAACTCAGTGCTTCTCCCCGTGCTTCTTGCGTCAGGTTTTTCTTAGGCTTCATGAGGGACCGATTCACAAACACGTCTGGGATGCCATTCATTTGGCGTGAGTCTCTTCTAAATAGCCTTCCCCTTATATTGTTCAATTCACTTTTTCTCGGAAATTTTCTCAACCTTCTCGGCCACTTACTCCTTACCATTTCCCAGTGGGCCCCAGCTCGAAAGCATTCTATTATGACTTGGTTTCACCATGTCACTTTCCATCCAAAAGTCAGAGTCAAGCCAGGTTCTCTAAGGCAGTGGCTGGTCTGTGGTTTCAGAGAGGCTGCGGGGGTCTTTGGGGGTCTTTTACCACAAGGCTCCCCTCGAGCATGCTCTTGTGCAAACCTGATTCATGCAGAAGAGATGTGGTAGAACTCTCTGTGGGAGGTGCAGAGGGACAAAAGGGGTGTCCTGTGGCTAAAAGAAGTCACTGCTAAAAGAAGCTTCACCTTGGGGCCCCCCAAACTGGTTATTAGCTGAATGTCAGTGACCTAATGCTGAGCCTGGTGAAGGTTAGATGACAGGTTGCAAGGGAATGGACATGTCATCTGTTAATTGGGCCTCCGGCAAGCTTCTGCTCAGGCTTGGTTAATCCAAGCTCTATTGTCAAAGAGAAGGCTCCTGAGGTAGTGCGCCTCCCCAACCCCCTGCTTCACCTTAGCAGCAGAGTAAGCTGTTTAGTCCATGGTGAGACTGCCCACCGCCAACTCCGGGAAGGAACAGTCAAATCATATTTTGCTTCAGGATGGGCATGCAGACATGTACCCATACCTACTCTCAGCTCCCTATAGAAGTTTCCAAACCAGCCAATCCTCACTTGGATAAGACCCTAGGGCTACACGGTCTTTCTCAAACCCCAGGATGGAAAAGCTGGGTGTGAATGGATGTTGCCAGCATGTGACAGAATTCTAGGATGACCCTCCCACCCCATGATCCACACACCCTTATAGTTTGGGGGGCAATTAACTACGGTGGGCTCTCATCCCCATGATTATGCTGCTATATGGAAAAAATGAACACTTCAGGTGTAATTAAGGTCCATAATCAGTTGCCTTTGAGTTCATCGAAAGGGAGATTATCCTGGGTGGGCCTGACTTAAGCAGGTGAGTCCTTCAAAGAGACAAGAACTGTTTTAAACAAATGATGCTATTGTATTTGGCTATGCATAGGCAAAAATAAATTAAAAAATAAGCTCGACCTACACTTTGCACCTTACATACGAATTAACTCAAAGCGGATCATATAAATGTAAAGCTATAAAAATTGTAGAGGAAAACACAGGAGAGAATCTCTGGGGCCTAGGAATTGGTGAAGAGTTCTTAGATTAGATACGGAAACTATGATCCATAAAAGAAAAAAAAATAATAAATTTAACTTCATCAAAATTAAAAACCTTTTCTTAGTGAAATACCTTGTTAAGAAGAAGGAAAGAAAGGGGGGAAATGAGGGACATCTCATGTAATAGTGTCAACAATTAAAAAAAATTTTTTTTACAAACCTGAAAAGAAAAATGAAGGAAAGACTGGGAGAAAATATTTGCAACCACACATTGGATAACGGAAAGGTATCTAGACTGCATGAAGAACTCTCAACACTCAACAGCAAAAAACAAACAATCCAATTGAAAAGCAAGAGAAAGGGATGGAGACGTTCCACTGAAGAGAATGTGCAGATGGTAAGCGAGCACTTGAAAAGATGTTCAACATCATTAGCCATTAAGGAGTTCTAATTAAAGCCACCAATCCAAAAGGCTAAAACAGGCCAAAAAAAAGGGTGTGGTGAGGTGGGGACAACACCAAATTCTGGTGAGGATGTAAGAAACTGTAGCACCTGTACCTTGCTGGTGGATGTGTAAGATACTACAGCCTGTCTGGAAAAGAGCGCAGCAGTGTCTTTAAAAACTATATACACTTGTACACTTAACCATGTAATTAGCAACTGTACTCATACCTTTATCCCAGAAACTGGAAACCTATGTTGACACAAAAATCTGCACACAATTATTTGTAGCAGCTTCATTTGTAATAGCCAGAACCGAAAAGAGCCAAAATGTCTCTCGCAAGGTGAATGCTTAAACAAACCTGGTACGTCCATACCATGGAATACTACTAAGCAATAAAAAGGAATGAACTATTGATACGTGCAAAAGCTTGGATGGATCTCAAGAGTAATATTCTGAGTGAAAAAAAGTCAGTTTCAAATGGTCATATATTGCATGTTATAAAACATTCTCAAAATGACAAAATTATGGAGTTGGGGAGCGGATTATTAGTTGCCAGCAGTTAGAGACAGTGGCTGAGAAAGAGGTGAGGGTAACTGAAAATGGGAACTTTTAAAGTAATGAAACAGTTCTAAATCTTGACCGCAGTGCTGGTTACACAAATCTATACATGTGGCCCTGGCTGGTGTGGCTCAGTTGGTTGGGCATCATCCCACAAAGCAAAAGGTCACTGGTTTGATTCCAGGTCAGGGCACATGCTTGGGTTGTGGGTTTGGTCACCAGTTGGGGGTGTGTATGAGAGACAGTTTACTGATGTTTCTCTCTCACCTTGATGTTTCTCTCCTGCTCTTTCCCCCTCCCTTTCCCTCTCTTTAAAGGTAAAAAAAAAAAAAAAATTTTTTTTAAATCTATACATGTGATAAAATGGCCTGGAACTCCATGCACACATGTACCAATGTCAACTGGCTGGATTGGATATTTCACTATAATTATGTAAGGTGTAGCCTTTGAGGAAGATTTTATAAAGGATAAATGGGACCTCTCTGTACTGTTTTAATAACTTCCTGTGATTTTATAACTATTTCAAAATGAAAAGGGACAACTGGCACGGAGCGGGAGATGGGGACCACTGCAGATGCATGCAAAGGACCATGTGTCTAGGACCTGAGGGTAGCCTCTCTAGGAGCTAAGATTAATCCCTGGCCAACAGCCAGCAAACAAATGGGGACTTAAATGCTACAACTGCAAGGAACTGAATGCGGCCAGCAATCAGTTGGCTTGGTAGAGAAACCCAAGCTTCAGGTGAGATTGCAGCCCCGTGACACCTTGATTTCAGCCTAGTGGGGCCATGTGAGCAAAGGACCCAGCTCAACTGTGCCCCGAGTTCCGATGTGTGGAGACCAGGAGACCATACACCCGTGCGGTTGTTCACGGTACTTTGTTACACAGCAACAGATAACTAAGGCACAGCTCCTTTGAACAATTGGCAGTTTTGCTTCCAGGGGCCACAGTTGGGGTCTGCACATGCTGACAAAAGAAACCAGCAACATCAGTGGGGAGGAGTCAGTCTCAGAGTTGAAACAGATGCTCATGGTCTTTCCCCCAAAATCTGATTTTTTCAGTTCAGAGACTTGAACTGCCTCCAAACCAACACAGCTCTGCTGGCTGCTTGACCCTGCAGTCGGCTGTCACATCTCAAATCTGCTGTTCGCAGTCACAAATCAATTGCACATGGAGGGCACTCTGCACTTGCCCTGCTTCCTGCTGCAGATTTCCAGCTGCAGCTAATTCCCGTTTCAGCCTTCCTGGACCTGCCTGGGAAGGTGGCCTCGGCCCTGGGGCCCCAGCTGCCCGAGCAGCACTACCCAGTTCACAGGCAGCTGTATCAAGCTGGCCTAAGCCTCAGTACAGGCCCCAGGACTGGGGTGGACAGGACCCGCAGGCTGGCTCTCAGTGGGTGCCAGAGAGGCTAGTCAGAGAGTAGGATTGCACAAGGGGGCTGAGAGCTTTCTTTCCACCTTGCTTCATGCAGTCAC